>NC_035448.2:146171725-146410314 GCF_002127325.2 Helianthus annuus
ATAAATTCGTGATTGTGTTTATCGACGACATCCTGATTTATTCGAAAAGTCAAGAGGAGCATGAACAACACCTACGCCTTATTCTGGAACTCCTTCGCAACGAGCAGCTGTACGCCAAATTCTCTAAATGTGACTTCTGGCTTCGAGAAGTCCATTTCCTCGGCCATGTAGTTAATAAGAACGGAATTCATGTTGACCCAGCCAAGATCGAATCGATAAAGAACTGGCCTACACCTAAGACTCCCACTGAAGTTCGCCAATTCTTGGGATTGGCAGGTTACTACCGCAGATTCATTCAGGGATTCTCAAAGATTGCCCAACCCCTCACGACTCTTACTCAGAAAGGCATCGCCTACAAGTGGAATGAAGCACAGGAATCTGCTTTTCAGAGGCTTAAGGATAACCTCTGTAGCGCCCCTATTCTCTCGTTGCCTGAAGGCACTGACGACTTCGTAGTTTACTGCGATGCGTCTATCCATGGGCTCGGTTGCGTGTTAATGCAACGCGAGAAAGTTATTGCCTACGCCTCACGACAACTCAAGACGCATGAAAGAAACTACACTACGCACGACTTGGAACTGGGAGCAGTGGTTTTTGCTCTTAAGATATGGAGACATTACCTGTACGGTACCAAGTGCACTATTTACACCGATCACAGGAGTCTCGAGCATATCTTTAGGCAAAAGGAATTGAACATGCGACAACGTCGATGGGTCGAACTCTTGAATGACTACGAATGCGCCATCAAGTACCATCCGGGCAAGGCCAATGTCGTGGCAGACGCCCTCAGCCGAAAGGACACTATACCAAAGCGCGTGCGAGCATTGCAACTTACCATCCAGTCTAACCTCCCTACCCAGATCCGAAATGCTCAAGTCGAAGCATTGAAGCCGGAAAACATCAAGGCTGAGTCTCTGCGAGGGTCGAGACAGCAACTAGAACAGAAAGAAGATGGCGCTTACTATGTAACAGGGCGCATCTGGGTTCCACTCTTTGGAGGTTTACGTGAACTCGTGATGGACGAAGCCCACAAGTCCCGCTACTCAGTACATCCTGGTTCGGACAAGATGTACCACGACTTGAAGACTACATATTGGTGGCCTGGTATGAAGGCCCACATAGCAACATACGTCAGCAAATGTTTGACTTGCGCAAGAGTCAAGACAGAATACCAGAAGCCAGCGGGTCTACTCCAACAACCAGAAATCCCGAAATGGAAATGGGAGCAAATTTCCATGGATTTTGTTACAGGGTTACCTAGGTCTCAACGCGGAAATGATACTATTTGGGTAATAGTGGATCGATTGACTAAGTCCGCGCACTTTCTGGCTATTAAGGAAACAGACAAGTTTTCTACCTTGGCGGAGATTTACTTAAAGGAAGTAGTTTCGAGGCACGGAGTGCCAACCTCAATTATTTCCGACCGCGACGCTCGTTTTACTTCGGAATTGTGGCAAGCTATGCACAAGTCCTTTGGCTCACGCTTGGACATGAGCACCGCATATCACCCGCAAACGGATGGACAGTCCGAACGCACCATCCAAACTCTAGAAGACATGCTTAGAGCGTGTGTGATCGATTTTGGCAAGAACTGGGAGAAACATCTACCGCTAGTAGAGTTCTCCTACAACAACAGTTACCACACTAGTATTCAGGCAGCACCTTTTGAGGCATTGTACGGTCGTAAATGCCGGTCACCTCTTTGCTGGGCGGAAATCGGTGATAGTCAAATCACGGGCCCAGAGATGGTGGTAGATACAACGGAAAAGATTGCCCAGATCAGACAACGCATGGCGGCAGCTCGTGACCGTCAGAAGAGCTACGCTGATAAGCGTAGGAAACCATTGGAATTCCAGGTCGGTGACCGGGTTCTACTTAAAGTCTCACCCTGGAAGGGTGTGGTTCGCTTTGGTAAACGGGGCAAGCATAATCCGCGTTATATCGGACCATTTGAAATTACTGAGAAGATCGGTAAGGTTGCTTATAGATTGAACCTGCCTGAAGAACTGAGTGCGGTACACAACGTTTTCCACGTATCTAACCTGAAGAAGTGTTTGTCGGATGAAACGCTTGTGATTCCTTTCAAGGAACTAACTATTGATGAACAGCTACACTTTACTGAGGAACCAATCGAGATCACAGATCGAGTGATCAAAACCCTCAAACGTAGCCAGATACCTCTCGTACGAGTCCGTTGGAACTCGCGACGTGGCCCAGAGTATACCTGGGAGCGGGAAGACCAGATGAAGCACAAGTATCCCCAGTTGTTCCCTAACGAAAACCCCAGCACTGAAGCTACAACCGAATTTCGGGACGAAATTCCAAACTAACGGGGGGATGATGTGACACCCCGTGGAAACGCTTTCACTTACGCTAGCTTGACAGTGGCTGCCTTAACTTTCGGGACGAAAGTTCTTAAAACTTGGGGATAATGTGACACTTCGGATTTTCCCGGATAACCTTTCGATGTAACGTTTCGTGTACGTATTTTATTAAATGAAAACGATGAATTATCTGTTATATCGTGTTATGTGTACGTATATATATATATATATGTAGGCGTGTATGTATATAAGTGAGATGAGCCGGAACCTTGAATACACTCGAGACCCGACTCGAGACCGCTTAGTCTCGAGTGAGCAGTGAATTGGGCCGGTTTGGACCTTGCAACACTCCTTAGCCCACCCTCTTATAACCGACACACACACACACCCTAACCCACTTGTGACACTATATAAACCAACCCTCCCATCCCTTAACCATTTTTACAACACTCCTCTCACAACACTCTCATACTCTCCTCTCATCTCTCTCACTAAAAACCCTAAGAATTCTAGCAACTAAGATCACTTCCTCACCATCTCATCTCTCTCGGGTCCAACCATAGCATCAAGGCTCGCGGATTCAAGCTCAAGGTCATCTTTCGGAGCTTAGTTTATCGAATTCTTGGACCACTACTTCCAACCGGTTAGCATGAATATTTCTACAAGTTGTTTTGCTTTGCTTGTTACTAAATGATGCTTGTAGCCTCTTGTTATGTTATCCGATTGATGCATTTAGGACCTAAAGATCATAATCATGTATGTGTTGTTTGCTATGATTATCCGGTTAGATATGGGAGTTGGATTTAAATCGTTGCTAGTTGTAAGGATTTAATTAAAGGATTTATGCATGATTTAAGGTTGAATGTTCATGAATTGTGCGTTATCCGGCTTGTTATATTTCGTTGGTTAAATAGTTTTGTTATTCGGTTGTTGATAAGGGTTGGTTAGATGGTTTTGTGCATGGTTTTGGGTTATAAAGGATGATTGTGGTGATGAATATTGTTTGATTATTGTTCGTGTAAATGATGAACAGTTTGAAGATGGTTTGTATATTCAAAAATATGTGTGTTTGATCCATTTTAGACAAGGGTTAGACAAGAAAACATGTTTTAGTGGCATAGTACAATCTGATTTCATGAAATTGCAATTCTATTGGCCAGTACTGTTTGCAGGTTCTAGAAGGATTTCTGTGCACGTAATCACGGTTGCGAGTCGGAACCTTTGGTTGCGACTCGAGACCACAGCAGGATTTGTCGAGACCTCCCGGTTGCGAGTCGTAATCAACGCGTATCGAATCCGGTTGCGAGTCGTAACCACTGCTACTGAGTCGGAACTGCTGGTTGCGAGTCGTAACCTCTGGTTGCGACTCGTAATCAAAACGTGACGGACCGAGACCTCAGTTGCGAGTCGCAACCTCGGTTGCGAGTCACTCTTGTCTCGACTGGACTGTTTTAGGATCATTGGGCTTTTGACTGTTGGGCTTACTGTTGACTGGACTGCATGTTTGTCACTGCTGGTTATATGTTAGGGCTGGCCCAATGACCCAACTGTTTTTTTGTTCGTAAGTTATACGTGTTTGCTATATGTATTTGCCATACGTGTTCACTATGTGTTTACTAGTACCCGACTTGACCCATATTTGGTAACCATGTTAGGACGTGGTGACCAACATACTTGACCGGGTAAAAATATCTACCGAGCAACCCAAGGTGAGTTCACAACTTAAAAGCATGCGTCCCGGTGGTTTGGGACACGAGACTAAAGCAACCCTATCCCCTTGTAAAGGGGATACCATTTACATTCCTTCCCTAGTTATTGGGAACAAACTTACTTTTCCTTCCCTTGTCATTGGGAAACCTTTTAGTTAATTACTGTTTATACGGAATGCAACCAACGGCACTAAACGCAACTCTATCACTCAAGTCCCTACTACATAATACCGATTAGTCGCCGGGGCCAGGCGAACGGGTTATTAGTTGATAGCGCTATTTAGGTTTTACCAGCCTCACACCGTGCCATGGTATGGGATCGGTCGTGAACTAATGTACTCAGGCATCCGTCAATGATGATAGAACATTGACATCGGGGCATCCTGCGGAAACGCAAACGGTTACCTAGTGTTCGGTATTGGAAAAACAGTTTAGTCGCTAACTTTTGGGGTAGCTCCCCATGGCATGTATAAACGGATAAATTAACTGGTGAAACGAGTTTTTGGTAATTAAAACTGGACAACTAGCGTACTCACTCAGCATTATTGTTGACTCCCTTACTGCATGCTTTGCAGGTGGCCAGTGACTGGAGCAGCTACTTGGGATGTGTAGTGGTCGTCTGCCCGTGTGTTGGGCATTTATCATGACTTACCTTATGAACATTGTTTAAAACTGTTATTTATGCTTCCGCTACTTATTACTGTTTGAACTTGAAACCTTAAACTCTGAACTTGATATTTGCTAATCTTATGGTTAGTAAGTATTACTTTTTATTATCAACTTAATTAGTCAGTATAATTGGTGGCTGGATCCTGGTCAGTCACGCCCTCGAAGCGGGTGTTATCCGCAGGTGGATTTTGGGGGTGTGACAAGATTCATGGGGTAAAGGTTTGCAATAAACTTTTGGTTTGAAATTTCTATTCTTGCTCCCTGCAAGATTTCAATAATCCTAACGGTTTCTCCATTTGCTGTCTCTACTAGACATTCTTGTGGGAGTTTAGTTAATGATTGATTTAGAACTTTGCAAAAAGAAGTATTAATAAAACTTTGGTTTGCACCAGAGTCAAATAATATTTTAGCAAAAATATCATTAACTAAAAACGTACCGGCTATCACGTCTGGAATCATCTTGGCTTCATCTGTAGTCAGAAAAAATGCTCTAGCATTTTTAGTGTTCTTGTTATTTCCAACTGGAGCCAATTTCGGACAATTTGGCTTGATATGGCCTTTTTCTCCACAGTTGAAGCACAGTCCATTAGTTGGTTTCCTTCTGCAGGTTTCTTCCTTGTGTCCTGGTACTTTGTAGAAATTGCAGTAAGTGGAGCATCTTCTAGAATGCTTCTTTTTGCAGGCCTTGCAGTAGGGTGCAGAGGTAGAACCTATGTTCCTACGGTTGGAATTTCCAAAATGGAATTCTTGAGTAAGCCTTTGGGTTAGGTTTCTCCTCTGGTCTTCTTCTTTAGTACGGATTAATTCATCTGTCAAGGTATTGGCTAGTTCTATAGCTTCTTCTATAGTTTGGGGTCTAGATGCCTTGACTACATGCCTAATCTCCCCGATTAGTCCCCAGATGTAACGGGAGATTAATACTGGCTCAGGTGAGGCAAGGGTTGGTACTATTCTAGCATATTTAAAGAATGTGGTAGTATAACCCTTACTATCTACCCCGGTCATCCTAAGGTTCAGAAACTTATTTGCTATCTGTTCTTTTTCATTGGGAGGGCAGAATTTCCTTTCTACCATATTTTTAAACTCCTCCCATTCCATATTATATACCCTACAACTTCCTCTTGACTGGAGGATAGTGTTCCAACATTCTAAGGCTGAGTTCTTAAACAGATTAGCAGCAAACATGATCTTATCTTCTTCCGCACACTTGTTTATTTTTAAAACAGCCTCAGTCTTTTCTATCCAGCGTAGAGCTTCAATGGGTCCTTCATTGCCCGAAAATTCTATTGGTTTGCAGGACCATAATTCTTTATAAGAACAACCATAAGGCATGGTTCTTCTTCTTTTGGGAATGGGCACTTGAAGTACGGGTCCATTGTTCACGCTGTGTTCAGGTTCAGTTGCTCGCTTACTGCTATGCTTACTTTTATTTTCTGCTTCCTTAACAGTTTGGATAATAAATGGCATTGCATCTATGATTCCTTGTGCCACTATGTGTTGGATGGCACTATTATCCACTTGGTTTCCATTGTTATTGTTGTTCGGATACTCAATATTCAGATTATCATTATTCGGGTGGTTATTACTCTGGTTTTCCTGGTTCACTTCGTTGTCCATCTGAATTTTAAACATTTATCACAAATTAATATCCTAAAATAATATTTGAATATAGCCAATCACATGTCACACACTTTGGTCAAAAGCGTCGAGCACTGCGACTTTACTCTATTCATATAATATGCATCTATTACACACCAGTACTGAAATTAAAATTACAATACCGACTGAAATTTAAAGTTACACTAATAGTAATAGGCATCCATAGTTTTTTTCTTCATACACATACACACATATTTTAATATTATATTATTATTATTATAACCTTCTTTACCATCACTTTTACGGATATGATTCATCCAGAAATCCATATTGCGCTCGTCGTACTTCCAGACGAGTCGCTCTCCCACCTGTCTCATTCGTTCAGTATTCTCTAAAATTTCCTCACCGAATGTCCTAGGTTCTTGTACGTTTTCTGCACTCATTGGGGGTGCAGGTTCTAGGACTGGGTTCGAAATCTGGGGTGCGGGTTCCTGGTATGGGGGTGTAGGGGCCTGAAATGGGTAAGGATTCTCTAAGATCTCCCTAATGTACACATTGTTATCGAAATAGGGATCTAGGGGATCTAACCCTGGGTAGGCTCCTAGGTTTTGTATGGGCATGTCTTTGTGTATCGGGTAACGTTGCACATAGTCCCTGTTGTCGTCCCACCATGGGTCGTAATTTGGGTCTAAGGGATTTGGTGCGGGTACCCTAGGTATTTCCTCCGGATTGAAATCATGCATTTCTACTTGGTTTTCAGGGTTTTCTATCTCCATTGGTCGGTCAGGAATTGGTGGTTGTGGTTGTAGTGCTAACATTTGCTCTAGGTTTGGGTCAGCTACAGTGGTTGCTAAGATGTGGATATTGGCTATACCCCTATTAAGCATATCCTGGGCATAAGCATCAGTCTCTCTTTTGGCTGCGGCTAGTGCTATCTGGTCTTGTAACTTTTTCATACGCTTTCTACGCTCATGTGCTCCCCTACTGAACCATCCCCTCTTTTTCTAAGGAAATGGCTCTTCAGATTGAGCCTTAAATACGAATATTCCTTCTTCCGTATCAGCAGAGTACCCTGAAAGGGCAAGCTGAGAAGAGGCACCTTCGCTTCTAGGCGAACCAGACAATTGACGGTACGCGTCAGATGGTCCTTGGTCGCTCATACTGTAAACTAACAAATAGTCAAATAACACCTAACAAGAAAAATACAATTATGCACGTATTCTTGTAATTTATTTCCTAACACTTTGAATTTTGGTGTCAGTAGAACACTTCTATGGCTGAATCAGTGGCTTAGCTCTGATACTACCTTCTGTCGCAACCCCCATCCCTTTATACAAACCCGGGAACGGGCGGCCACGGTCAGTTTCGGTGGTATCCTGTTTTTGTCTAATTTGGCAGCGGAATTTACATCAGGACTGTAGTTAGGAAATATTTTATCAGAGTAAAATACCACACTTTCATAATATTAAACACATGGGATAAGACCCAAGTTTTCAGTACACACTTTTTCATAGGAATAAATCCTACTTTTATTTAGTAAAAACATCTATTTCTTTTAGGTAACTTTATTGCCACTTTTCCAAGCCTTCAGTGCTGTCCAGCTGGCTTCTATTTGGCTTTCACATATTGTTACCTGAAACGCGTTTTAAAAACATTTTGTCAGTGGGAAATACTTGTGAGTGAATCCCAGTTCAATCAAGTTTTTAATAAAAACCAATGTACAGTATTGAGGGTGCTTCCGCAATTACATTTGTTTCCAAGTCATATCAATTACTACCCACGGTACTGTCGTTCTGACTTATGGTCATGTTACTCCTCGCAAGGCAGTAACAAATTTTGTATACAAAACCCCAAATTTACCGACTGTAATTGTATCCTTACAAATACTCAATGACTGCTTTGTCACACCCTGGCTTTTGCGGAAGCGTGGTTATTTGGTGTGACTTCTTAATACCATAGCAACAATCATAACAATGCTATATGATAAAATACGAGATGTTCATCCATTAATTAAAGTGAGAAAATACCACAACATACTTGTCTTGAAAACATTGACACCAAATTAAGTTATAAACCATAACATGTTCAACTGAGTTCATAAAGTCTCAACAAAAGATGTTAATTAAAAACCAAGTTTAGAAACGTGTATCCCGTCCAGGAATAGGACACATCTCCTAAACTCTACGACCATGGATGTCATCCTTTATTTAGTATGCAGCTTGAAACACTTGCCAGATCCACTAGTTCCCTGAAATACATGTAATTTAAAAATATCAACAAAAAGTTGAGCGAGTTCATGTGTATGTCTGTGTGTATAAACCTTTAAAGTATGTCTGTATGTATGAAAGTCCCTGGTATGTAGCAGTTAAGGAAAAAGAGATCACCAATAGTTTGCAAGGCCAATGGTATGTGTGAAATGGTGCAGGAAGACTCAAACCTATCAAATTTGTCTCCGGGAGGAAGACATAGTCACCACATGGGCCACCCTGGTCCGCATGGGTGTGGGCTCGCTACACCCAAATAGATCTATCACTCATGTCCCTTGGTCCTACAATGAGGATTAATGGCCTTAAGTGTCGTACCCACCCTTCACATGATCTAGCAGTAAACCCTCCTTAAGCTAATCATACCATGTAATAAACGTTTGTAATAATCGTAACATGTATTTCACCCCCGAAGTATAAAACTGAAAACAGTTAAAAGAAAAGGAGGACATGAACTCACAGTAGTGCGTCTTCTGCTCGTAACTCAAACTCTGTCAGCTACACGACAACCTACAACGTACTAACGTCTACTAGACGAACGAGCCGTGCTTTGGCTTAGAGTTTAATGTTTTGAGTTGCGTTTCTTATGTCTCCGAATATTATTCCAAGTTATAATTATTTGTTAAAATAAATTATTTTAACTTTAAATTATATTTCATTTTGGAATAATTGATTAAACAATATTTCGTATTAATATTTCTCAAGTATTTTAATTTCCGTATTTCCTTCCCAAGGATGGGGGTATTTATACATGTATTTTGTAGCTCCGAAATATTATATTTTTAAGACCCACTTAGAAAATATATATAAGTTATTTGTCAAAAATAATGTATTCCAAACTATATATATTTTTCCCAAAATAATATATTTTCACTTCTTTAATTTCCAAAATAAATTTTACCAAATATATATGTGTAAGAGTATTTTCTGGAATATTTTATAAGTTACGTTTTGGCGTTCGGTTTCACAATATCAAGCGCGTAACTTAAATATTTGTTCGTTGTGATTTTTGGTATTATTTTGGAGTTGTAAATTTCATGGTATTTGTAAAATAATATAACTATTCCACAAAGTAAACAAATATTCACACGAGTGTCTTACTATAAAATATATATTCTAAATATATATTTATCCATTTTTATTTACAAAAACCAACCTCTGATACTTTGTATTTTTGTAACAAAACCTATGGCGAAGTTTGTTTTGAAAAACAAAGTTAAAAACATATTTGTAAACACTTGTTAGAAAATAATTTCTAAGTGTTGGAATTTTTAGAAAATTTCGCCATAGTCTCCTTTCTAAATGGAGGTGTCTATGCTAATAAGCATATCATTTTCTTTTCGAAAAATCATTCAAATCAATCAACAACTATACTCTCAACCATATTACACTTACCAAGTGCAAAACTATTCTATTTATAACACAACATGAACTTGATGTTTTAAGAAAACGCGTAGTAACTCGGTGAAGGGTTTAGTGGGTTTAGTTACCCTCCAAAGTGTGTTTACTTTTGTTAAAATCTCATTCTGGGGATTTTTCGATGTTCACAACTTGTGAACATATTTTACAAAAATATTTATTTGCAACATTTTCATGTTTCACTAGCTTTCCTACACTTAATTTGTTTCCAAAAATAGTGTAAGTATATGTAAGAATCATGATCTTTCAAAAACCGTCTTTTAAACTTGGTTTGTTTAGAAAAATCATTCACAAGCCTTGGGTTTACAAGTTTACTAGTTCACTAGGTTTATTACTTTGTAAGAAAAAATCATTTTTACTTTCAAGTTCATGTTAGTCTAGAAGATGATTATTTCATGAAAGCACATAATCACCTCTTATCTTGTTAGATCATGTTTTCAATCATAATCTAACAAGTCTCACATGATGATCAACATCATATTACCAAGAAATCAACAAGTAGCATCATACATATTCAAAACAACATCATTCTAACATTATTTCATCATATATCATCTTATGTAAGCTTTTGTTTCATGATTCAAGTTTATGTTCTTTTAGTGTTCTCATGATTTCATCATAATATATCTATTAACCACTAAAAACATGAAGTATCAAGAGTTTAAAGAAGTCTTACAAGTAGCTTAAAGCTAGGGAAGATCACAAGTGAAAATGTGGAGGATAAAAGCACACTAGAGAGGTCCTTCAAGATCCGAGTGTTCCACACCTTCTAAAACACCTTTGTGCACCTTGAGATGGCCTTGAAATGGATGAATGGAAATCGAAAAGAATGGTGGTGTTGGGAGGTTGTTTGGCCGTAGCTATGGAGAGGGAGAAAGAGAGTTGAATTTTGATGAAGATGATGAGGATAGTTAGTTCTTATAACCTCCAAGACCCTTTTATCCAATGGATCCCTTGTCCCTCAAAGTACTTACATGATCTCACCATATCCCAATGCAAGATTATGGAGATTTTAGGAAGATTTAATCAAATCTTTGATGTGGGGTCCCTAGGGGACGGTTACAAATAGGGGGGGGGGTTAAAATGTAATTTGTTGTGGTAAAAGGTAATTAGTGGAAGGTAAATGGTGAAAGTCTAGTGTTTAGTGTGTTACACGCATTATGTAGTGTGTTTATGTGTTCAGAAACCAATACTAGCTCAGAAAAAGTGAAACAATGCTTTTTGCAATATTTTAGTGTTCCGGGTAATGTCCGGTTGTCCGGTCACATATCGTTCCGTTAAAGTGCTAAGTTATACTGCTTAGTGTCTTTTATGTAACTTTTTGTGATACTTTTAATTCCCAGCACTTAGGAAAGCATACAGGACCATTTTGCCATATTTTTGCACATTACTAGCATATTAAAATGCTGAATTTTGTTAATTAATGCAGAATTCTGCACTTTGAGTGAGTTTTAGGCACTTTCCGGCACTTAAACTATCACCTAGTGATACAGTTTTATGGTCCTTACTTCCCTACACTCCATACTAGTGTAGTACCTTGTCTCTGGCTCATACTGGGCCTCAAAACATTGTCTATCTATGTACTGGCACTGTCAGTATATTTCTGAGTTATCCGCTAATGGTGCTAACTGTGTCTTGTGCATCATGTATGTCAATAAAGTTTGTTTGTAATAAATGGTGTGATAGTATGAAAAGTGATGCACATGTATGTATGATACAGGAATCATAAAGCAGTTTATATCATCAGTTGTAATTAAGCACAGTCATTAAGCATAAATCAACATTAATTAATTGTACGGACACATGAAATTTTGACGGTTGTCACATTCTCCCCCCGTTAAGAAAATTTCGTCCTCGAAATTTGTACTACCTTATCCGCTTATGGTTTCATTACACGTGTATGCATATGAATCGAACTGAGGTAGATAACCATAAAACCAAATCAAATTTTATTCACATCAGGTGAATCCTAGGATGTATTTTGACAACAAGAACCCAATGGTTAAAAGGTATGTGTCCTAGCATTTGATGTCAAAGGACACGGGACGTATATATGAATAATCTAGCGTAACTTAGTTAGCAGAGGTGTAACAAGGGAGTTTTAACCAATGGATTTCTCAAACAATCGGTCACAATAAGCAAACGAGTTTTCAAAAACCATAACACCCGCTATATGAACTCAAAATCAACATCTTGAACATGAAATGATCTGTCAACTTTCGAAAAGATTTAAATGGAAAGGATTTGTGTGTTGACATTCTTGAATTGCGAAAGTACGCCAAATTAAATACATGCGAATTTGATGTATTATTGTAGTTGCATCAGGGATGTTTAAATGACAAGTCAAACAAAAGTATGTGTAGTTTTGTATGGAATGGTTGACCATGATCAGCATAGGCTACAAGTTTGTAATGACACCACAAGGTGTCATAATGACATAATTCAAATATAGTGGTGACTGAACAAGTTCACCGTGCTCGAAGTCAAATGAAAATGTACCGAAACAAGCCTGAAGTTTTGATTTACACAATGTCATAGAGTTTTCAATTGAATATGGAACATCGAGGTATTACTGTCTCTGATTGAAGATGGAAAACAGTGAATACTGCAAGGTATTTATTTGTAATGAAAGAATCGTTAGGAGGTACATCGTGCCATGAAATGAATCTGTGTACCATTGCCTTAACACATAACTGTGTTGAGACTGCTTTGATTGTGATAAACAAAACGGATTTAGGGCAAGTCAATGAATAAACAATTAAATCTGTGTAGGAGGTGCGTAACCAAATTAGCGCAAGCTTCAATTTCGTGAAAGTTTCACCGCAAGGTGTTGAATTCAACAAGCGATTTAGTGGGACCGTTGACTAACCAAGTCTACTACGACTCGAAATGAAAGAATCTTTGCGAAAATACTTGAATATGATGCTCTCAATACATCATATGACGTCTTAAACTGAATATGTGAAATGGATAAGTTCAAGCAATTGAACTTGGTTTCAGCGTAACCCGACAATCAACGTATGTATCAACGAAAGAATCTCGGCATGGTCACAAAGATAAACCATGAATGCAACTTGGAAGAATGGAAGTCTCATGACAGTGTGTTGACTTGGTAACAAAAAAAAGCCAACAACTACAATGATGTAGGTCATTCGAATCACAAACCAGCAGCAAAATAATATTTGAATTTTAATGAAGCATTTATTCGAAACGAAACCACATGCGTAGCAAATGGTGCATGTGTGACATATAAGTTTTCCGAGTACTGAAACAATGAGTTTTTTCTAAAATGAGGAAATGGCCAAATGTCGAAGCAAATGTGTGTTCGCTCTCAGCGAAGAAAATTAACGCGATGCAACTACCATTAAGGGGAGTAGAGATGCAAACATTTACTCGCTAAAAGTAAAAAATGGAAATTTCAATGTAAGAGATTCGAATATCTTCTACTTGGTTAACTGAGATAGCATAAATGTCAAGATAACGGGGTTCGCTCGAGTTAAGCGGTGTGGTTCCTAGGTAAAAATCTTTACGAGTTTGGATTTGGGTCCCCAAAGATCCTAAGTACATGTTTCCTAGATTCTCAAGGTTTCGCATTCGGCGTAAAATTGTTTTGTGCATCGTGTAAGAATCACCATATTTTAAAACAAGTTATTGTCCCACAATTTCCCGGTGTACCTTCTTTCTGAATTTGCAGCTAACGACGCTCGACCGCCGATCAGTCGCGAAGTAGTAGTCGGATTCTCACAGTTAGTTAAGTAAGAAATTCATTAATGCTCAGCAAGAGTTGCCAATCCTCATTGGTTAGCTCGTTCAGCTCCCGGTAATTGATGCTTATTTGAAAATCATCGTCTTTCTTCTTGATGAGTAGGACTGGTGTTACCCAAAAACGGGAAACTTGGTCTGTTAGCTTCCTTCTCTATCAGCTACTGAAGTTATACTGTCAATCCTTGCATCTCCGAAGGTATAAGTCGCCAAGGTGCATTAATAGCAGGTGTGGCGCCCGGAGTCAAATCGATGCGAAATTCGACTTGTCGTTGAGGAGATAATTCTGGCAAGTCTTCGGGGAAGACTTCGGGATATTCCCTTACCACAGGGATATCTTCGAGTTTTGGTCCTTTGGCTCCCTTGTCCACGACATGAGCCAAGAAAACAACACACCTTTGCGCGAAATTCTCGTGCCCCCCAACCACTAGTAATTTGGAGAGGCGTATCTTACTTCATGAATCACGATCGTTCTTCCCTCGCCATCGGTGTGCGGATAGTCTTTTCCCTAGGCTTTTAGTAGCCTCCCATGAGTTGGTTTTATCAAGTATAGGGTTTCTACCCTATTTTCTACTCGCACATGTATACTCTTAAGCCCCAAATGAAACAAGGTTATAGCTATTACAAGCATTAGTTAGCACAGATGCAAGGTGTCTGTTAGTAGGGAACGTACCGATACTCATGCTTGGATTCTGGCGTGCTTCCCCAGTTCCGATGTTAGATACTTTTCCCACGTTCTTGCTTGGTCTCCCTTGGGCAATCCTTCCTAAAGTGCCCCATGTCACCGCAGTTATAACATCCTTGACCTTTCTTTCCTCGTTTCGTCTCATGCCAGCACGTCTCCCTGTTGTGCCCCGCTTTGCCACAGTTGTCACCACTTCCTCCTTCTATGGGATCCTTTGCCCAACAGGCGTCTATGTTGTGTTTCCATTTTCCACATCTACCGCACTTAGGCTTCTTGCATCGACCTTCATGGTGAAATTTGCACTTTTCACATTTCGGCTTAGTTCCCAAGTAAATCTTATCATCGTCTTGATTGTTGTTGGGGCAATCTTTCTTGAAATGTCCTTTGTCCCCATAGTCAAAACAACCTCGAATATGTTTTTGTTCATCATTGGCCCCGTTTCGATAGTCGTTGTTGCCGTCGTTTACTTCGTGATTTTTGTCGCCATCTTGACCTTTGTTTCCATGTCCCGTACCATTCTGACATGTCTCCTTGACATGCCCTACTTTGTCGCAGACATTACTTCCTCCTTCCCTACATGGCCCAGTTATGCCCCTGTATTCCTTTTTCTTTTTGTCTTTGCTCTCGTCATTCGTTCGGGTATCCTCCTGGGAGTCCGTGAGCTTTCTTTTGTTCTTTCCTGATGACTCTATCAGAGTTTCCTTCTTCTCGTCGGGGGTTGAAAGTCTTTCCAATCTAAGTGCTTCCTTAGTGAGCGCCAGACTTATCAAATATGCAACCATAGTTGTTGGTGGCGTTGATGCTATCATCAAGCTCAAGGCTTGAGGCGCCAGTTCCCAAATGGATTGCTCCATTCTCTTCAATTCGGGTTCCACCAGGTACGGAACGACTCGCGACAAACCATAAAGCCTCTGCACGTGCTCCACCACTTTTAGACCTTCCATTTTTAGCTTCCAGAATTCGAATTCCTGCTTATGGATCTCCATCTGAGAACAATACTCCCTACGCATCATTTCCTTCAGCTCACTCCATGTTAACGCATACGCTGCAGTCTCGCCCATTATTCGAACCCTAAGGTTCCACCATAACAGAGCCTCATCTTGTAACAATCCGGAAACGTATGGGACTTGTTGCTCTAGCGTACAACCAATCATTCGCACAACAGCATCCACATTCTCAACCCATTTTACAAAAGCTATGGCACCTCCAGTGCCACCGAAGTTCAGGGGTTTGCATTCTAGAAACTGTTTGTAGGTACAACCTATACCCAAGCAATCATCATCACAATAAGTATTAGCAAAGCACATTGGGGATTTTCTAAAGGTGTTGTAATGTGTCTTGGATGACTTAAACATTACCGTTAGATGGGTCATTCCTTGAGGTACCTTCGCTGCGTTTGTAGCGAAGAACCTCGTGCCGAGCTATGACTCGTGAGGCGTGCGCTTGCCATTCTGCCTTGGTCAGTCGAGTGATCTCTTGATGAGACATCTTCTAGGAAGAAGTTCAGGTTAGTTAGGTCTCGTCTATTCAAATAGTTGTTTGGAGATCATATGTATTTGCACGTAATAAATCATCGTATCAACACATCAAGCAACAGCATACTCATAGTACAAGCAAGTAAATGGAATCATGTCTAATGAGAGTATAACAAATAAACACGTATATCACAATCGTAGCACATTCCTGTTATATTGGTAGCACGTTTAACGAGAACATTACAATTAGGCTTTCATTAAGCAGGTAAGCACATTGCATCATAATCATAGCATAAACAAGTAATTCATCAACGTGTACAATGAGAATGTTGCGATTGAGCTTTCATATGTCAAGACCACAAGTACAGTTTACATGTTTCATAATTGTATCATACATCCAGGAAGACTAAGGGTCACCTTACCCTTGTCCGAATCGTCTAACAAGCTACATCAGTCGAAAGTCAATAAGTCAAAAAGTCACACTGTGGTCTTCAAAAGCTGTGCAATCTGGCTCAATAGCTGCACTCTCATCGAAGGTATGCTATCTGCATAAAGCCAAAAACCTCTAAGCTGGTGGGGGAGGATGGCCATCCAATCGGGTTGCCAGTCGATTGAGGTGACAATGTGTGAGGGAACGGATGGCTGTCCGATCGGATGGCTATCCGATCAGATTGTCACTCGATTCAGGTGCCTTAGTTGCTTTGATCGGGTGGCTGTTCAATCGGATGGCTATCTGATCGGATTGCCATTCCATCAAAGGTTCCAAGGTTTCAAGTTTCTGAAAAAAAGTTTCTAAGGTTGTGGGACAATTGTCACCTGATCGGGTGGCTGTTCGATCGGATGGCTATCTGATCGGGTTACCACTCGATCAAGTGGTCCTTGTCTCATTTTTAGTTTTATACAGTTTCTAAGTTTCTGGTTTAATGATAACGGCACGATACGTATTGAGACAAAGGTAAACTCATCAATATATAACCGTTCTGATCGGATGGGAGTCACAGCTGTCCGACCAGTCGTCTGTTCATAACGAGTCTATGTCGGAATCCGTATTCCGGCCATCTTTTCCGGCAACAACCCGTTTCCAAACCAACTCCAGACTATCCATCCAGTCTACAGCCCATTTGGACCCGGATTCCACCGTTTCAAGTGAAAGATTGAAGAAAAGATGAAGATAACTTAAGTTTTATTATGAAAAATCCTAGATCTAGCTTAGATTTGGTGAAAAACACATGGAATTCCTCAGATCTGAGCTAGATCTTACCAGAAATGACATCATATGGTAGTTTGTACAACACCATGATGACATCATCCTCAAAAACTCATATCTAGGAGATTTCACGGTGAAGAGTGTGATTTCAAAGGAGAATTACGTAAAGAATGAAGTGTAGATCAAGAAAGTACAAGAATCTAGTGTAAAACGTACCGGAATCGCCAAGAAATCAAAGAAATGTGGTGTGCGTGCGTCTGAGTCGAGTGAGGCTGTCACATCAGTGAAGGACTGATGTGACATGCCTATTTATAGTGTGGGAGAGAGAGACTAGGGCGGTGTGCAGCAGATCAGATGGCGGGTTGATCGAGTGGCCATTCGATCTGGTGGCCATCCGATCGGGTGGCTATCCGATCGGATGACTATCCGATCGAATTGCCACTTGGTCAATCCTATCCTTTTCGCGTTCCCATCTTTGATTCATTTTCGAGTTAGATTAAGCGTTGTGTTACGTATAATTTGGTAAAAATATCACATAACTAGATTACATCATAAACACAAAAGTTTCCAAGTTTCATAGATTCTGCCCGTGACAAGACTCCAGTCTCTCGTTCAACCAAGAATCAAGTTTCACGAGTCTCAAGAGTCAAGCACCAAATAAGTATCAATAGTTAAGAGTCTAGGATCAAGTATCAAGAATCATAGAATCAAGTCTCATAGAATCATAGTTTCCAAGTAGCAAGTATCAAGAATCTAGAGTTAAGCATCAATAATCATAGTTTCAGCATCAAGAATCAAGTTTCTAGCATCATAAGTATCAAAGTAGTAATATTACATAGATTAGGGACTACAACTGACAATAGGCAAAGTCCAGGGGCTAAGCTTGCCAAAAGCCTAAAGCTTAGGGAAGCAGGGCGTTACAAAAATACCCTTCACTCATGCATTATAATATAGTATAGATACCCGTCTTAAAGGCAAGGATGAAGAGATTCTAGAATTAAAGATTTATGCAAATAAATCAACTATGTCAAATGCAAATTCTAACAGAAAGACACCTTGGATATGCATTGGAAAATGGAATATAAGATGAGACAATCTTGGACTATTCCATAATACTCCTCACTAGATTGGACGGGCTTCCAGTCAGGGTCGGCTCAACCTTTTTAAGAACCCAAAATGAGTTTTAAAATCAGGGCCCTTTTCATAAACGAATCATTTAAGTGAGTTTTAGTGAAAATAAAACCTTTCAGAGTATACTAATATACAATGCTATTGATGCATTTCAAACGTTAAAATTCAGATCTTGATATATAACAAGCTTATCTGAAGGAACCACCATTGTTAGGGTTTCAGAGGTAAGTTCTTGCAAATCTGCAAAACTTTGCGGGCACTTGAAGTATGCGCTAATGGTACTAGCTTAAGTTCTCGCTATCCATAAGTTGCGAGTAGTGGGAGTACTCTCTATGGGCTAAGTACTCAATATTTGGGATGCGCATTCAAAGTTCTTGCAAGCTATATTGCGAGCACTTGCAAATACTTATAGTATTTGTAGAATTGTCTGGGTGACCCTTTTCACATGTGAACATTAACCAGGTTTGACTTGATTGTTTGGGGTTTAGGGAAGGATAACACAAAAAGTTTATAGTATACGTACATAGCTATACTTTTAGGTGACTTCTAGATTCCCTCTTTTACAACTATTTTGGGCTGAAGTGCATGCTACCTTAAATGGTTATAGTCTTTGTTGTATTAGTTTGCTAGCTATTATGTGTAGATTGATGCTATATGCTTAATATTGTATAATTAAAGTTTTAGGTTAGATGATGGATGATTGACGTTAAACGATTTAATGATTGATGGAAACGTATTGATGGGTTTATGAGTGCGACGGCATAGCAAACATGGTGTCTTATATCAGTGTAAGCCTGTTTAGCTTTGTGTGAAGCAGTTGACAGTGAAGTTCGCATGGAAAATTTAGTTATGATTGAAGTTAACATGCATGTTTGATGTTAAGATTTGGTTTGATGACAGTTATTAAACGTTTTATTTAACTGTTAACACCTTGTTTTATGAAAACTAGGACTTACTTTACATAGTTGACTTGTTAGCATGCATGTCAGGTTAAATGGACATTGATGCTTGATAGGACGTCCACTAAATAGAATGAAGGCTACTAGGGGTGCATATGAGCTAAGCTCGAGCCCAAGCTCAGCTCGGTTCGGTTCGAGCTTTGATTTCAAAGCTCGATATCTACTTGTTAGTAGTTTCTCAAGCTCGGGCTCGACTTGTTTATTATGTATTCAACAATATGTTAAATACAAGTAATATAAATAATAGACTCATTGAGGCTCAGGAGCTCGATAAGTCGGGCTCGGGCTTGTTTACTAAATAAGCTTATCTTTACCTTCAGTCTCGGCTTGTTTACTAGACAACTTTATATTAGGGGTAAATGGTGTTAAATATTAATAAAAAGGTAATATTATACTAAAGCTCGATAAGGCTCATTAAGCCTGTCGAGCTTTACATGCCAGGAACGAGCTCAGGATCGATAAGGCTTGGCTCGTTGGCTCGTTTGCACCCCTAACTGTGGGTTTGGGGCCGTACACTATATCTACATATTTCAGTTTAAGAGCCATGTGTGATGCTTAAAACTAACTGTGGGGTTTGGGGCCATACACTATATCTACATGACTTTACATTATCAGTGTATAACTCCTATTGTTTTTTTAATCTTTATGCCCAAATATGAATGGCAAAAGTCTATTCATCTTCAACCATAACTAGAGATGCTCAACAAATCGAGTTATTCGTGTTTTAAATTTAGGAAGTTGTATTTGAATTCGGTTTGAAATTTGATTACTGAATTTGAATTCGTATTCGAATTCAATTTAGGTGTCCATAAGCTTTGGTATTAGTTACTGTGCATAGTTTTAAATAGAGAACGTTTGAACCGGTTAGTGTAAAACACAATTGAAGTAGAATTTTTATTAGACTTTAAACTTACTTAAGGTTGTTCCTCTTTTCTGATAATCAAATTCTTATAATCACAAGTTTATGGTTGTGAATCTAATTCAAACAACTGGTCATTCATGAACCCCTATACATGAACTAATCGTTTTGACTATCATACATGTATCAATAGTTTTTCCTGCCAAAACAACACATGTCAATTTTCATTAAAGGGTATAAATGTGGAGTTAGTAAACTTTTTTCTAAACAAATCCAACATTTTTGAAATGATACCGTGGTTAGTGTGTACTAATTATAAACTTAATCAAGAGATACCGAACATATTTTTTTTCTAAATATTCTGCAACCAAATTCACATACATATATACTCACAAATTCATTATGTCGTTGCTCAACATTTTGCCTAAAATTGAGTATCATGTACTACAAAAAAAACAACCATACACTGTAAATTCCTACCCAAAACTATTGGTAGTGGCTAGGTATGTGGATGTAGACAAACCATACCTCTATCCCAAAGGACCATTAAGGTTACTTCCAACAAACCACTTTTTTTTCATGAAATCTACACAACATAAAACCATAATAAGTACTAAAAATATAGTATTAGTTAGTTACTTATAATGGAAAAATGTAAAAAGGTATAATTGTAGCATATAGAACATCATATAGACACGAAGACAAGATAAAGGTAACATGTAAAGGCCACCAAAAGTATAGGAAAAAAAGCTAATTCCCTAAGGTAATTAAAGATAAGACAAATTAGTACCCTTCCCTGAATAGTCCTAACGTAAATCATTTGTTTTCACAAAGTCTTATCCTCAATCATGTGCTGTGAGAGGTGCAAGTCTAGTAAATCATGCCCAATTCACAAATCATATGTTAGTTTGTGTATGTCTTTACTACTCATCCCCTTCTTAGTGAGGGTTTCCACAACCCTAACTGGTGTTGTTGTTTATCTTTTCTTTACATACCTTAACTGGTCATCTCAATATCTCATTGCTTATCTTATTGGATATATTTGTCACCCATAATCTTTCTTGAAAGAACTTATTTCTTATCTAGTCCAACCTTGTATGCCCATACATCCCCTCATTATTTACATCTTTGCTACCTCCAGTTTACACGCATGTGCCTTCTTGTTGACCCAATAATTTGTTTTATATAACATAGTTGGTCGGATTGTAACCTTGTAAAAATTCCCCCTCAATTTAGTTGGGAACATCCTTGCACAATACCCATGCAACTGCTTTCCAATTACAACATTAACCTGGACGTGTTGGGTTACATCACTACCTATGTTCCCATCACTCTGTACAAGCGATCCTAAATACTAGAACATAGTTGATTGCTGAACCACTTGACCTTCGATGTTGATTTGGATGTTCGCATAGTTGTTTGCACTACTAAATCATAGTAAAGATACGAAGACTTAGAGAAACTAATCCTTAAAACTTTACCCTCTAAATCTGCTCACCACTCCTCTAACCTCATATTTAGGTTATAACTTACTCTCCACGACTAATACAATATCATTGGGAGGAAGTATGTAACACCCCGTGTTTTAGAAAGTCAAAGTACAAGTCAAAGTCAAAGTCAAAGGAAGAAAAGATTGCTAATTGCAATCTGTCACTCCTTGCTTAACTATGGATTGTACACTGTGACTTGTAATCGAACCTTTTATTTATTTTTGCTTTAGTTGTATTATGTGGAATATATGTGACTAATCAAGGTTTATTCGCATGTTTTATCGATTTATCGCTATCGCATCGCAATCGCATTCGTAACCCGAATTATGCGTTCTGGATATTGTTTTACGTGTGCGTGCTATTTATGCTTTGTGGAGGTTAATCGTAAACACAGTCGCAACCCTATCACAATCGCAACCTAATCGCAAACACTAAACGCAAGTTATTTGAGATGATTGTATGTTAGATATAGTATTGTGTGGTTATTATTATTCAATCGCATCGCATAATCGAAACACGCTTAAACGCATCACAACTCTCAACACGCGAAACGAAACGCCGAAGCTTAACACGTCGGACACTTCGATCGAATGGCCGTCCGATCGGATTGCCATCCGATCGAAGTGCTATCCGATCGAGATGCCATCTGACACTTGCACTCCCTTACCTTTTTTAGCAACCTATAAATACCCCCTGTCACATCACAAGTGATGTGACAGCTCTCTCACTTGACCAGCAGCGCTCAAGCCCTCATTTCTTTCGATTTCTCGCGATTCTTGTAAGTTTTCAACTCAAATCTTGTATTTCGATGATCTACACGCACTTCTTCATCATTTTCACCTTTGAATCTTGACTTTTAACCGTGAAATCAGTGGATTTGAGGTGTTCTAGGGTGATGTCATCATGGAGTTCTTATGAACTTCAAGTTTTGACCTCATTCCACCAAGAACAACTCAGATCTAAAGGATTTCCACAAGATTAAACAATGTTTTCACATAGATCTAAACATTTTCAAAGTTAAAAGGATTGAAAGATGCTTTCCAACTTTCTTTCAACTCTTTTACACTCAATGCACTGCAAAACCGATAGAATCGGAGCTCATTCAGGCCTTCTACTCTTCTCTAGTGTTGTGTTGGTTTGAGGTCTGAATCTTATCAACGGGACGACCGATTTCGGGTTGAACATGAACACCGTCACGAACAGTTAACTGATCGGATTGGGGTGATTCCCGTTCGATCGGATAACCTGGGTCTGATGGAGGTTCCGTTGTTTAATACGTTGTCATACCGTCTCGAGCAAACTGCAAAACTTTCAAAACTTAACAAATTTCCATGATTTCAAAATATCAGATCGCGGGACGGATCATCGTCCGATCGGATTGCCATCCGATCGAACAGCAATCCGATCAGATTGCACTTGGACACCAACACTCAAACTTTTTATAATTTCAAAGATCATCAGTTTCTAGCGGATTTCCACCCGATCGGTACATCTGATCGAGTGACAAACCTCCTGTGAACTTGTTCTCTGAGAAATACCTAGCCGAACGGATCACCATCCGATCGAACTACCGTTCGATCGAACAACCTAAAAGGTAGAGATACTTCTCTGTTTCTAAAATGCTACAACGAAAACTTCAAAACCATCATACACAAACACGTCCTTACCAAACGAATGTCAATCCGACCGAATGGCCATCCGATCGGATGACCATCCGAACGGATTGACATTCGATCGAATGACCATCCGATCGGATTGCCATCTGATCGGATTACCGTTCGACGCTTGGTTCACTTGTACCATTTTACACACCGTTCTTTCGTTATGCTATCATTAACTGTTCAGGCTAATCTCTCAGCGCTCCCTTCAATCCAAGAGAGTGTTTAATTACTTAAACACAATCTGTGAGTATACTCGATCCCTTTTTGCTTTACGCACTTTTGGGTGTTACATACATTACTTATTCTAAATCACATCGATCACAAAGCGTAACCACTTTTATACGCTAACCGTTACTATATATTATACGTGTTATTCGATGAATGCTTGTATGTTATGTTTACACAGTGATTGTTGCCTGACGCCTTAGCAACGATAGTACTATAGTTTGGACTCGGCACCTGTCGTTGACAGGGGTTGTTAAGGTTATTACTTCACGTGTCACAGTGGTGATATGTGTTGCGCATTCTACAACTCGTAGTTATGTCTGTGCATATTTCATTGTCGATATCCTACATGCTTCACTTTGCTACATGTTACATGCTGGTTATGCGTAAATGATTTCGAACTCTATTATACTATTAAACTTGTATGCTCACCTTTACACTTTGTGTATTGACCACTATTTTAACGTATGTGACATGTGTTTGAATGCTTAGGATGCTTGCTTGCTATCTGATGGAATTGAGTTAGGATGGAGTCTAGAAACAAACAAAAACAATTTACATTTGAGTTGTCGAAACAGAACTATTTGTCTTTGAATTGTCTGTAATAACTATGCTACTTATTATGTCATGGTATGGGACGTGATGCTTAAATAATTGGTAATCGTAGTTGTTATGGAAACTCCTGGACAATCTATTTCGCTCAATGCCACGCCCCTATGTTTCCGTCATCGGTTGGGGTGTGACAGATTGGTATCAGAGCCATAACTATAGGGAATTAGGCAAGGCTCGACCCAGTCCGGCTCGATGTCTTAGAAACGACCTTGTCTATAGTCTAAGTACCAACAGACCGACTTGTGCATACCCTTTGGGGGTTTTGTATGAGCTTCTTGCTATTCTCCCTCGCACTCGCTGAACACTATCACTACACTATTTTTCAAAAATGAAGGAGTAATTAGGTCGAGATTAGGTGTGAAAACCGCAAACTCTCTACTAAATCACTCGCTCAACCCGCATTTTACTATAAAACAAGAGAATTTGCGTTGAATCAGGAGTGAAATCCACACTTCGACGCAAATTTTCCTCCTTATCTCATCAAAACAGGAACGAAGTTGTTAAGTCAGGGGTGAAACCCAAACCTTGATGACCTGTTCCGCTCTTTATTTTGTTTTACGAAAACTCTCACCAAAGTCTCGACGGACTCCAACGACTTGAAGTCACACTGTAACTGGAAGGATGCGTGCCGATCGCCCAGATTGAGGCGAGAGCACAGTCCAGAAGGCCAAAGTGTGTACACAAAGTCCTTGTGAATAGTCGAATTGCTTTGGGTAGTCAACGTCTACTAGCCAAGACAATCTATTCTCGATTTTATGTGTTTTCGATTCTGGATTTTCGCCGCCGCTGAATCTGATAATTTGTCGCCTTTATGTGGATTTTATGTGTTTATGTGGTTTTACCTGTTTATGTGTTTCAATTTTTTGTGATTTATACGCTTTTCGTTGTTCGCTTTGATCAACACACACAACTCGCACTGCACATCTATCTCAATACGCTAACAAATCGCTAGCTATGCTACTCGCTGTGTACTAGCTACCCGCAATCGCTATTCTTGAACTCGCGGACTTTGAATGATAAGTGAATCTATACGACAAATGTAGGTGAATGCGTGCAAATATAGTGTGGTCTCTATGGTTTACGTGCTTCTGTGCTTATGTGCTTCTGTGGTTTATGTGCCTACGTGACTATGTGTTTATATGATTAGACGTGTTACTGAGCTTTAGTAGTATTAAGTATGTTGAGAGGTGAGATTCGATTATATATGTCGTCATTTGGATCATGTCACTCCCGCTCTGCTCGCCGAAACCATGAAGACAAGCGTATCGCTTCTCTGGTCGCCAAGCAAATTGCGAAAGTCATTCCGCAGATTGTTAGTGAGTTGAATGAAAACGCTGGCAAGTTTTCTGAAGAGTCCAATACTGATTCTCCTAAAGCTACTTTTAGCTTCAAGCAGTTTAAAGCCTGCGGCCCGAAGGAATTTATCGGCGAAGATGGGCCTACGGCCATATTTCAATGGTTTGATTCTATCGAAGTCACCTTGCGCCAGAGTGGCTGTCCAGAAAACCTTCGCACTGTTAACGCCAGCGGCGTCTTCCAATCCCGAGCTCTTGATTGGTGGACAGCCAAAAGAAACAAACGAGGGAACGATGCAGCATTTGGGCTGACGTGGGATGAGTTGAAGGACATCATGATGCAAGAGTTTTCCCCTCCCCACGAACTCCGAAAGCTAGAGGATGAATTCTGGCATATCAAGCAGGATGGTGGAGATAACGCTGATTTAACTGCTCGCTTCAAGCAGTTGAGTATCATCTGCCCTGGTCAGGTTACTACCCCCGAGATGACAATCAAGAAATACATCCGTGCTCTGCCGGATTGTGTTGCAGACTTTGTGCAAGCTGCAAAGATGAAAACTATTGAGGAAACCCACCTGCTCGCTGCTGAGATAAACGACAAGCGAGTCAGGGCTGGTTATTTGATAAAGCCTCCATGAATCTTCACTAAGTTACCGCTACTCCCACCGCTGAAGCCGCCACCGCACCGCAGTCTTCAAAGTCCTCCCGCCGCAAGAGAAAGAACAACAACAACAATAGCAAGAATTGCACTGTCAAAACCGCCGCTCCTCTCCAAGCCGTCGCTGCTCAACCGCAACCCCAACACCGCCAAGTAGCGGCCCTAGTGACCATTGCACCGCCGGCCAAGCATGCATATACTGTTCCTCACCCGTTCTGCCTTACTTGCACCTATCATCATCCCGTGGGAATTGCTTGCAGATTCTGTGTTCATTACAACGCGTACGACCACTTCACTACTAACTGCCGTACCGGTCCGCGTCAAGCTCCAGCTCCAGCTCAAGGTGAAGCTCCTGCTCAACAAGCTCTACTTCCTGCTCCCCAAGGCCAACAAGCGGCTCCTGCACCCGCGATCCACGCTAGAGCTTGCTTTGCGTGTGGTGATCCCAACCACTTCGCAAACATGTGCCCCAATCGAGTGGTGAAGCAAGAGCCACAACAGCAGCAGCCCGCGGACGTGCTTTCAACATCAACGCCCGCCAGGCTCAAGCAGACAACAATGTGGTTAATGGTACGTTCCATGTGAATGGTATATATGCTTCGCGTTTCTTTGATACTGGAGCAGATAATTCTTTTGTATCGCTTGAATTTGAAATGCTCCTTAATCGTAAGCGTGCCCATCTCCCCTCGTCGTTCGATGTTGAAGTTGCCACCGGAAGAACCGTCACTGTCAATTCTGTCCTACGTGATTGTACGCTTGAACTCAACAATCACGTCTTCCCAATCGACCTTATTCCGATGCAGCTCGGTAGTTTTGACATCATAGTAGGCATGGACTTTCTTCGCGAAAACCATGCTGAAGTTGTTTGCTTTGATAAGATGATTCGCTTCTCGCTCGCTAATGGTGATCAACTTTGTGTGTATGGAGAAACTCCTTCGAAAGGTCTCAAACTTATGTCATGTACCCAAGCGAGCAAGTATCTCCGCAAGGAATACAGAGCTTTCTTGGCTAACATCGTAGTAGCGAAGAAGGAAAAGAAAGAGAAGGAAATAGACAAGGTGCTTGTAGTTCGTGATTTTCCTCTTGTGTTCCCTGATGAGTTACTCGGTTTACCTCCGAGTCGTGATATCGACTTTCGTATCGACCTCATTCCTGGAGCCAATCCTATTGCTAGAGCTCCTTATCGACTCGCTCCATCCGAAATGCGCGAACTTTCGAGTCAGCTCCAGGAATTGCTTGATAAAGGCTTCATTCGCCCTAGCACCTCTCCTTGGGGCGCACCAGTTCTTTTCGTCAAAAAGAAGGACGGGTCGTTCCGGATGTGCATCGACTACAGGGAGTTGAATAAGCTAACGATCAAGAATCGCTATCCCCTTCCTCGAATTGATGATTTGTTTGATCAGCTACAAGGTGCTACGTGTTTCTTGAAGATCGATCTACGCTCAGGCTGTCACTAATTACGCATTCAAGAGGAGGATATACCCAAAACCGCCTTTCGCACTCGTTACGACCACTATGAATTCGTTGTTATGTCCTTTGGTTTGACCAACGCACCTGCAGTTTTCATGGATCTGATGAATTGCGTGTGTAAACCTTTCCTCGACCGCTTCGTCATCGTGTTCATTGATGATATCCTGATCTATTCCAAGTCGAAAGCCGAACACGCGCAACATCTACGTTTGGTTCTCGAACTACTCCAGGGGAATCGACTCTATGCCAAGTTCTCCAAGTGTGAATTCTGGTTGGAGGAGGTTCAATTCCTTGGTCACATTGTCAATAGTCAAGGTATTCACCCTGCAAAGATCGAAGCCGCTAAGAGTTGGGTTACCCCTAAGAACCCGTCCGAAGTCCGTTCTTTTCTCGGACTAGCGGGCTATTATCACCGATTTATCGAAGGATTCTCTAAAATCGTTGTGCCGCTTACCTCTCTCACGCACAAAGACAATCCTTTTGTTTGGGGAACTGAACAAGAGACTGCCTTTCGAACTCTGAAGCATATGCTCTGCAATGCTCCCGTTCTCGCTTTGCCCGGTGAAAACAAGGATTTCGTTGTCTACTGCGATGCCTCGAACCTTGGTCTTGGTTGTGTTCTCATGCAACGAGACAAGGTTATCGCCTACGCGTCTCGTCAGCTCAAGATCCACGAGAAGAACTATACAACCCACGATCTCGAGCTTGGTGCAGTTGTTTTTGCGTTAAAGATTTGACGACACTACCTGTATGGTACCAAGTGTATAGTCTTCACCGACCATAAGAGCCTGCAACACATCTTGAGTCAAAAGGAACTGAATATGCGCCAACGCCGATGGGTTGAACTTCTTAACGATTACGACTTTGAAATTCGTTATCAACCTGGCAAAGCAAATGTCGTTGCCGACGCTCTCAGCAGACGAAGCTATTTGCATAGCGTTCGTAATATCCAAGCCCAGCATAATCTCGAAGCTCTGATCCGCGACGACCAACATGCTTGTTTTACCGAACGTACTTGAAGAAGGAAAGGATTCTAAACGATGGCGCCCAGTTAGTAAATAAATCGAATGGGATATTCCATTATCTAGATCGAATTTGGATTCCCAAGCGCACCGACTTACGGCAGATTCTGCTAGACGAAGCCCACAAGTCTCGATATTATATTCATCTCGGTGCCGATAAGATGTACCAGGACCTTCGCTTCAAGTACTGGTGGCCGGGCATGAAGAAAGATATCGCCCTCTATGTTTCGAAGTGCCTGACTTGCTCGAAAGTCAAGGCCGAGCACCAAAGACCCTCTGGGTTACTCGTACAACCCGAGATTCCCATGTGGAAATGGGAGAGTATAGCTATGGATTTTATAATGAAACTTCCACACACGCCATCAAGTCATGACAGCATCTGGGTTGTCGTTGACCGTTTGACTAAATCTACTCACTTTCTGCCGATACGAGAAGACTTTAAGGTAGAAAAATTAGCCCGAATCTACACCGATGAGATCATTTGTCGACATGGGACGCCTCGCGACATCATCTCTGACCGCGATGGACGGTTTACCTCGTGTCTTTGGGAAACGTTTCAATCTGCTCTCGGTACTACTCTTAATCTAAGTATCGCTTTCCATCCCCAAACTGACGGTCAGACTGAAAGAATGATTCTCACCCTTGAAGACATGCTTTGCTCGTGTGTCATAGATTTCGGTGGTAATTGGGAAACATACTTACCTTTAGTCGAATTCTCATACAATAATAGTTATCATTCCAGCATTCAAATGGCACCGTTTGAGGCATTATATAGAAGAAGATGTCGATCGCCTATTGTATGGCACGAGATCGGAGACTCGTAAATAACCGGTCCTGAGCTGTTGCAAGAAACGACTGACAAAATCCTCCAAATTCGAGACAATCTGCTGAAAGCTCGGAGTCGTCAGAAAAGTTACGCCGATAGACGCCGCAAGCCCCTTGAATTTGACGTTGGCGATCACATACTCCTAAAGGTATCACCTTGGAAGGGTGTGATCAGATTCGGCAAGAAAGGAAAGCTCGCGCCTCGATATGTTGGACCCTTTAAGATTCTAGAAAGGATCGGCAAAGTGGCCTACAGACTCGAACTACCAGAGGAACTTAGCAACGTCCACCCGAATTTCCACGTTTCGAACCTCAGAAAGTGTCTGGCCGAGCAGGATTTACAAGTTCCACTTGAGGATCTACAAGTGGACGAAACATTACACTTCGTGGAGAAGCCTGTCGAGATCAAGGACCGAGAAACTAAGAAGCTCAAGCGCTCACGCATTCCCATTGTGAAGGTTCGCTGGGAAGGCAAACGGCCCGCAGAGTTCACCTGGGAACTCGAAAGCGACATGAAGGTGAAGTACCCGCAGTTGTTTGTTACAGCTAAGGCCTAATTTTGGGACGAAATTCCCTAAAGTAGGGGAGGCTGTAACACCCCGTGTTTTGGAAAGTCAAAGTACAAGTCAAAGTTGTGACAACCCTCACTAAACCAGGTATCCGTACGATTTAATTAATAATTAATTGCTGCTTAATTACTGTGCTTAACTGAAATTGCTGATGAACTGCTACTTGATTTCTAGTACTTGTATATTCCTGCATTATACTTTACATACTGTCACTACACTATTTACATGTTGAACCTTAGTGACAAACATGATGCACAAAAGCACAGTAGCATTTGAACGGATAACCTATTGAACATGCTGATAAAGCCAGCATCAGGCAGACACTGCCTCTAAGGGCCTGTATGAGCCAGAAATATTTTACTACACCCATAGTGAGTGTAGGGATACAAGGGTTGTAGAACTGCGTCTCTAGGAATAAGATATAATGACTGGATGTGCCTAAAACGTACTCTAAGCACCAAACACAACACTTTTATTAACATATCAGCTTCTGGCTAACTAATAAAGTGCCAAGACATGAGGAAAATATTCCTGACACTTTGGGAAATAAGTTATGTCACTAAAAATGTTATTTACGACACTTAAAAGCTTACTTAAGCACTTTAACGGATTACTATCCAACCGAACAACCGGACTTTACCCGGAACATAAAAATATTGACATTAACAATATTGGTCTTTTTCTGAGCCAGTTAGGGTCCCTGAATACCCTAACACCCGCATTAGAACACATCACGCCACTAACCGAGTTAACCCCTAATCTAACCTAGTTAAACTAACTAAACACCAACTAATCTAGTTGAGATCGAACCAAGACCCCCCCCCCCCTTGTAACCGGCCCCAAACTAGAAGGGACACAATTGTACAAGTCTTGATTAAAATAATGTATGTTGTCTAGTATCTAGACAACACATGGACCATTGGATCGTGAACTTGATTTTTGCCTATAAAATCTACACTAAACACAAGAGATCATTATCATTACACACCTCACTCAAAGCTCTCTCTCCCTCTTGCTCAACTCTCGGCCGAGCACCCACACTTCCATCCATCCATCATCCAACTTCAAACATTACATTCCAAGTTCATTCAAGCTTCAAGGATCACGCATTAGGAGTCTTGGAGCAAACGGAAGACGAAGGACCTCTCCGCTTTGCTTTTATCCACCTCATCTTCGCATAGATTCTTCCCTAGCCTCGAGCTAGAGGTATAACACTTAAAACACTCCCTCGAACTAATCTAAGGTGGTTAATAAGATTTGTAACGGTTAAAACTCGGAAACTTGCATTTTGAAGCTTTAAAGTCTACTAAAAACATGAATCTTGTTGGTTAAAAGCATAATAGTTGTGTAAAAGTTGTAGTATTTGAAAGTTGTGAATATTTAGGCCCGATCTATGTTGTGGTAGCTCGAATCATCATTTAACCCGGTTTGGTTAAGATCATGGATCATGACATAAGCTTGTTTGGAATGGTACAAGGGTTAAAAGGTGAAACTCTACCACACGAGAAACATGAACTTGTGTAAAAGTATTTTTACTTGTAAAATAGTGTTTAAAACTAGCGGATCTACGTATCTGCAAGTGGTATTTTCAAAGGACCAAGTGTCGAGAAAATCGTGTTTTCTAAAAGTCGGATGACACACTAACAAGTATGATTTTTACAAACCACAAGTGTTACAAACCACAAGTGTATAAACACTTGTGAAATGAAAAGTTTCGACAAAATAACAATCTTTGTGAAAGATGACGGGAAGTTGTAAAGATAGATTTATTCTAAAAACAAGGTTTTTACGAGATTAAGCTACTCTATATAAAGATCCACCAAATATAACGGGATCTACACTATAGTTTTCGGAAAAACTACAAGTTCATGTGATCATGCGATTTACATACTTGTCGACTAGTTTGATGTGTCGGAAATTGTTTGATTGAATCAAGAAGTTGTTGAAATGATTTTGTAAAAGAAAATGATACGCTTGAAAGCGTGGCCACCTCCAGTTACAGGGGAAACTCTGGCGAAATTTTTCTAAAAACCTAACACTTAGAATTATTTACAAGTGTTAGAATTATTTTTTATATGTTTTCAAAATATATTTCGCCACGACATTATTTACAAATATTCGGAGGTGGGATTTTCACAAAACTAAACGTGATAAATATTTATTCGGTAAATATATTTTCACCACACTGTTTATGATTATTTTGTGAAAATACACAAATATTATTTTTAGAGTAAAAAAAAATAATATTTACAAACGTTGACGAATCCAAAATAATACAAACGCTTTCACGATAAACATATAAGTTACAATGGTAATTATTATTACCACACGATTACTAAAACGTAACTTACACATTATACAGAAATAATTATGAGCGTATATTTTATCAACGTATTATTTTTGGGGAAAAATTATGTGAAATGGAAATATAATATTTTTGAGAAAAATATTCATATTTGGAATTAGAAATGAAAATATATTAAGTGAGACTTAATATTATAAATTGAACGCACATGTATTAAATCCCCCATCCTTGGGAAGGAGATTAACTACCAAGTACATGCAAAATATAAACACGAAATAGTTGTCTAACTATTTCCCAAAAACCTAAACTATAAAGCTAAGGCACGGCCATCCGTCTAATAGAATTAGTACATGTAGGTCGTCGCACAGCTGACATTCGGAGTACTTGGTAGAGACGCACTGACTGTGAGTTCATGTCCCACTTTTCTCTTAACTGTTTTCAGTTTTCTAAACTGCGGGGGTGAAATACATGTTACTATGATTACGAGTACTTTTACACATGGTATGGTTAGCGTAAGGAGGGTTACTACTTAGATCATGTGAGTGGGTAGGCGCAACTTGAGGCCATTAATCCTCATTGTAGGACCGAGGGACAGTAGCGGTAGATCTATCTGGGTGTAGCGAGCCCAGCCCCAGGCCCAGCATAACGGACCTCGGGGTGACTTTGTGCCCAACGCAAAATCCGCTAGGTTTGACTCTTCCTACTTGCACTTCGCACATATCAATGGCCTTGCAAACCATTGGTGATCTCTTTTTCCTTATTTGCTACATACCAGGATTTTTGATAAATACAAAGGTTTATTTACTCACTTACACATGAACTCGCTCAACATTATTGTTGATTTTTCAACTTACATGTATTTCAGGGAATTAAAAGATATGGCACGGTATGGCACGTTTTCCCGCTGCACTAGTTTCCAAGGTCATCCGGGGTTTAGGGAATGTGGCTCTTTCCTGGACAAGTCACAGTCCTTAAACTGTGTTTATGTTATGTTTAAGTTGTAATGTTTGTTGAACAAGGTTAGGGTTGTTAGGGCGTGATCCCGTTTTAAAACAATGGTACTGTATTTGGTTTTTAAAACTTAATGGATGATTCTTGCATGTTTTAATTCATATAGCTTTGTTATGATTAAGCTATGGTATTAAGAAGTCACACCAAATTAACCACGCTTCCGCAAAGCCAGGGTGTGACAGCTTAAGTCCAGATCCAAAACGTTTTTATAAACAAATGTTGAGCGCATTTTATTTATTATTTTTCTTTTTAGGCTCAGTCTGGGAGGCTGAGGCTCGGTCTGGGAGGCCGAGGCTCGATCCAATGGATCGAGGTAGTTGTCTAGTGGGACTAGGGAGTCAGTCTGGGAGGCTGGGAGAATTGACTAGTGGGACTAGGGAGTCAGTCTGGGAGGCTGGGAGAATTGTCTAGTGGGACTAGGGAGTCAGTCTGGGAGGCTGGGAGAATTGGCTAGTGGGACTAGGAACGTCAGTCTGAGAGACTGGGAGGCTAGTGGGACTAGGAAGAGCAGTCTGAGAGGCTGGGAGGCTAGTGGGACTAGGAGAATTATGTGATATCTTACTTGGTGACTTATGTGATTATTTGATTGTATGACTGATTATTTGTGCATATTTGTGTCTAAGTTACAGACTCATGGACTCAGCCGGTACTGGTGATTCGGACACCACTGGACCCAGACCTATCGTATCTGATGACCTCACGTCCTCCGAGCACGAGGTGCACACTTCTGATTCTACCAGCACGGACGAGGATGATTTCCAGCCCTTTGCACTACCCGAGGGTGCTGACGAGCCTGCAGATGGCCCTCCTACTGAGTACCTACCTCTAGTAGTGATTCCGGCTCCTATACCTTTAGCCGTTTATCCAGCATATGACTTACTTCTTGACGCCAAGGCTGACGGCGATATCGATCTGTTTGAGGATGAGCCTATCGAGGATGAGATCCCGGACGCAGCCCTACTTCCTGCTGGCGATCTTCTGATGATCGCTGGTGCTCCTGCCGAGGACTCACCCGCGCATTCACCGGTCCCAGACTCCTTTGAGTCTGTGGCATCCGCACCATCTCACGAGGTGAGCGCACAACACTTTGCACACGACTCGGACCCTGACCAGGCATCCTCTGCCGCACCTATTCCCAGCTTTGCATTTGACCATGATGACATAGAGGATTCTGATCCTATCTTTCCTCCGGGATTCGACCCGGATCATGATATTGAGTTTATCCCGATGGACCAGCCCATGGAGGATCCCGCTGATCCAGTTGATCCTATTGATCCCGAGTTTGATTTCGAGATGGCTTTTGATGACCCTGAGCCTGCCTTGGCTCCTGAGCAGGCAGCTGCTCTAGACCCTATGCTTGAGCATGACCCCGTACATGCTGGCATCCCTGTTGAGCCTGTTCTAGCTGACCCGCCCGTTGATGATCATTTGGAGGGCGATCATGTCGTTGTTGCTGACCCTGTTGTTCCTCTACCTGTTATTGATATACCTGTTGACCATCCTGTTGAGCACATTGCACCTGTTCACCCTGTTGTTGCTCCCCCATTTGATCCCGTTCCACTTGAGCCTGAGCACGCACTGTTTGCAGACCACATGGATCCACCGGATGAGCATGCACAGCACGGTTGGATACCTGCTGATGAGGATGTTCCACCTTTGCCCCCTCAGATCCCTGTTACACGACATGTTGATTTTTCTTTTCAGTTTCCTCAGATTGTACCTCCAGCGAGGCCTGGAGAGGGTTCTTCAGCCCATCCTTTTGGGCACGTACCGATGTCTATCCCCTTCATGCCCCAGATGTCATTTGTTCCACCCTCTACTTCACCGTTTCATGTGGCACCGTTTGACCCCACCAGTGAGCCTTTGCTTTGGTCGACACCACCAGTCATGCCACCTACTGATCCTTACCATCCATTTCATATGGGACACACTATAGAGGACGTTTTGATGTCCTTCGTTTATCAGCACGAGTCACACACGCAGCGTCTCCAGGAGCTTGAGAGAGCTCAGCTGCCACCATGTTCATGCCATGGTCAGACACACTCTCCTCTTCAGCCATGTCGATCATTACCCCCAGATTATGTTGCTCGCCTCTTTACACTAGAGCAGCAGGTTGCTTCCGTCATCCGTACTCAGCGAGCTATGGAGGAGGACTGGCTCCAGTTACGTCGCTTACTTTACACTTACTTTCCCCCTCCTCCACCGCCATCTGTATAGAGCTCATCAGTACTGCTTGTGTAGACGTTGGTGAGAGGACCGCGATTGCTATTGGTTGCACAGCATTTTTGGAGACTACATGATGATCCTGACTTTTGTTGACACATACTTGTTGTATTTGACACTGACTTGATATAGTTTTTGGACAGGGGTGATGTAGCCCCTAGTTGATTGATGATTGTATGACACAGTGATGTACTGATACACTTATTCTGTGGTCTCGATATATAGCAATCGCAATATTCTCATCATATTTGATTCGCTTGATTGCTTATTTACATTATTATGACATGGGATGTTGTGTGTATATTTTTATGACATGGGATGTTGTGTGTATAATATTTATGACATGGGATGTTGTGTGATCCATATTTGTGATATATTGATAACATGAGATGTTATGTGTTATTACTATTATTATACATACGTTATATTATGGCCTGACCAACGTAAACACATCTTTAGAAGATGCCGCCAAGACGTCAACAACAGCAAATGCCTACGACTCAGGCCGAACTACAGCAAGTCATTGCTGCTGCTATTACTCAATATGCTGCCTCTCAAGGAGGAATGAGTGGAAGCAACTCTGGCAACACTGGCAACAATAACAATCCACCTCATGGTAACCCTAAGTCATTAAGACATACCATGACCTAAATGGATTTCCTTAGCAAGAATGCTAATGCCTATCATATGTTATAATGTATGTGCAGGGTGCACCTACAAACAGTTCTTGGACTGCAAGCCCGTAAACTTTGATGGCACAGGAGGTGCTGTCGCCTTTGTCCGCTGGGCTGAGAAAACTGAATCAGTTCTTCGCATGAGCAAATGCGCACCGGATCAGCAAGTCACCTATATCTCTGGGCTATTTTTTGATGGAGCCCTATCCTGGTGGAACTTGCAAGTACAGACACTTGGCGAAGCTGCAGCCTACGCGCTGACCTGGACCGAACTGAAGGAACTTATGCGCAAAAAGTATTGTTCCCGCGCTGAAATCCAGAGGTTGGAGACCGAGTTCTGGCATTTGAAAATGGAAGGTCCAAAGATTGCAGAATACGTTCAGAGGTTCCACGACTTGTCGCATATGGTACCCTACATGGTCACTCCTGAGTTCAAGAGAATTGAACGTTTCATTTGGGGATTAGCTCCTCAAATTATAAGCATGGTGACCTCCTCCAAACCTGCAACCATCACTGAAGCCATTGATTTGAGCGTGGCTCTCACGGAGGAGGCAATTCGTTTGAACAAGTTTGATGAAGCTGAGCCAAAGAAGAAAGAGACTCATGTGGAGTCACCTGGAGGAAACAAGCGGAAGTTTTCGAACTTCAAGCAGGGAGCCAGTGTGATTGTTAAGAAAGGAGAGCAAAACGCGCCAGCTCAGGATACAGCTGGTGGTAGGAGGAAAGGTAAGGGATATATGGGTGCACATCCCAAGTGTAACTCCTGCCAACGCCATCACTCTGGTCGATGCGGGCCAAAAGTATGTGAAGCTTGTGGAAAGACTGGTCACCTGAAGGATTCTTGTTGGGCTAGTGCTGGCTGGGGAGGCCAAGGAGGACTTGGGAATAGAAACAATCATGGTGGTATTGGGAATCGCCCACAAGGAAACAATGGAGGTGAAGGGAATCGGGTCAATAATGCAAACCAAGCGGGCACTATGAATCATAATCAGAGGAACAATCAAGCTGGAAACGGTGGTGGAAATGGGCAGAGACCCGGATGTTTCAACTGTGGTGATCTTGGGAACTACAAGAGGAATTGCCCGGGATTAAACCAAGCCCGCGGAAGGGTTTTCAACATAGAAGCAAGGGAAGCGCGCCAGGATCCCAATGTTGTCACTGGTACGTTCTCTGTAAACCAACGCTATGCATCCGTTTTATTTGATACTGGCGCCGATTATAGCTTCGTGTCGTTAGAATTTAAGAATATGCTTGGTTTAGCCACTAGTAAGTTAGATATTCCGTACTCGATTGAATTGGCGAATGGGAAGTTAGTAGAAGCTAATGAGGTGATTCGAGGCTGCGTAATCGAATTGGGAGAGCGTGAGTTCGCTCTAGATCTACTACCAGTCCAGTTGGGAAGCTTCGACGTGGTAGTAGGGATGGATTGGTTATCAAGTAACAAGGCCGAGATAGTTTGTCATGAGAAGGTCGTTCGTATTCCGAATGAAGATAGTGAGACCATTGTCGTTCATGGGGAGAAGCGTCAGACGCCGTTAAGAATTATTAGTTGTCTGAAAGCAAGAAAGTGTTTGCAGAAAGGATGTGTTGCTTTTCTGGCACACATTGTGGATAAGAAGGCTGCTGAGCCAAAGATCGAAGACATCCCTGTCGTGAGGAAATATCCAGAAGTCTTCCCAGTGGACTTGCCTGGGTTGCCGCCTCAGAGACAAGTGGAATTTCGCATTGACTTAGTTCCAGGCGTCGCGCCTGTGGCTAAGGCACCCTACAGACTTGCTCCGTCTGAGATGCAAGAACTGTCGACACAACTTCAAGAGTGGTTAGACAAGGGATTTATCCGACCAAGCTTCTCGCCTTGGGGAGCTCCAGTTTTGTTTGTCAAGAAGAAGGACGGTAGTTTCCGTATGTGCATTGACTACAGAGAGTTGAACAAGCTGACGATCAAGAATAGGTATCCCCTGCCAAGAATCGATGATCTGTTTGACCAACTACAAGGTTCAAGCTTTTATTCAAAGATCGATCTTCGATCTGGATACCATCAGCTACGGATACAGGAGGAGAGTATCCAAAAGACAGCCTTCAGAACTCGATATGGACACTACGAGTTCCTCGTTATGCCGTTTGGGTTGACAAACGCACCTGCAGTGTTCATGGATTTGATGAATCGAGTTTGTAAGTCGTACTTGGATAAGTTCGTGATTGTATTCATCGATGATATTTTGATTTATTCAAAGACGAAGGCTGAGCACGAGCAGCACTTAAGAGCCATTCTGGAGCTGCTATAGAAGGAACAGTTGTACGCCAAGTTCTCTAAGTGCGAGTTTTGTCTAAGAGAAGTGCAATTCCTTGGGCACGTGGTGAATGGAGATGGAATACATGTTGATCCCACAAAGATCGAGGCGATCAAGGATTGGGAAACGCCAAAGACGCCAACCGAGATTCGGCAATTCTTGGGTTTGGCTGGCTATTACCGCAGATTCATTGAGGATTTTTCAAAGATCGCTCAACCATTGACGCTCCTCACCCAGAAGGATAAGAAGTTTGATTGGGGAATCAAACAGGGAGAAGCATTTCAGGTATTGAAAGATAAGCTCTGCAACGCGCCAATCTTAGCACTACCGGAAGGTACTGACGATTTCGTGGTATACTGTGACGCTTCGCGTCAAGGATTGGGTTGTGTGTTGATGCAACGCCAAAAGGTTATTGCCTACGCGTCACGCCAGCTGAAGGTACATGAAAAGAACTATACCACACATGATTTGGAGCTAGGCGCAGTAATTTTTGCATTAAAGATCTGGAGACACTACCTTTATGGTACTGTCACACCACGATTTCCACGTGTATCACCGGTGGGCCCGGTGGAGGATTACCGTGACGTAGTTGGCAACAATATAGTCAAACCACACAATTATATAAATGCACAGCGGAAGCTTAAAGATAAATATATACTTCAACCTCTGGTTGTAATATCAAGTGTATTACAGAAGTCGAATGTATCCACAGGGGGATCAAAATAAATATAAAGTATTGTTCAGTCAGTTACAGCATCAAGCTTGCGAGACTTATCACGATGCTAGGAAGCTATTACCAGCCAATTTCGTGTAGTACCTGCACTTAATCTTCTTGGGAAAATACGTCAGTTTACACTGGTAAATACATTCAACTGACACATTTTGAAAATGTTTATTAAAATTGATTTGAATGCACAAGGCACAAATTCTTTTATAACTTGGAAAAATTATTTAAAATTATAATCTTGTGAACGAATTACATGTTCCTTCTATGCGTTCAGTAGCCCGGATCCTGTCCGGGTTAAAGATCAATAGACACACCACATTGCGTAAAACCGTGGTGTGGAAACCAACGGCTACGTCTTTTAATAATATCGACATAATATACCGGGTGTACGCCTACACCGGGATGTCGAGGTCGTGGCCATTACTTCGAATGATGCCAAGGATATCCGGGACATGGTCATTAACCCCCCAAAGGATTTTAAGTAACAAGACTGTTTAAATGAGCCAATCACATTATTCAATTAACCACCTAAGCGATGGAAGATATGATGCTCAATCAAGCGGTAAATATTATACCGTATCCCAAGCCCGTATAAGGGAAATAAGTTAAAAGTATTTACCTTTGCAAGTATATTCCTTAATGGATTACGTCACAGATAGCTTTTACTGGGGCTCCTATTCTGGAACGAAGGTTTTAATTAACCTATTAGAATCCTAACGGGTCTTTATATTAGCCGTAACCTAGACCGGTTGGTTTCAAAAGATAGATATGGTTTAATCGCGCGAAAAGGCGAAAACCAAGAATGGAGTGTGATTCTAACCCAACAAGTTCAGAGACTTGTTTTATATGGGTTTAAAGTTCACACTCTGGATTTTGGGGTCAAAATAATATGGTTTGACCCATATCGGCTAGTTTATGTAAACTAGTTACATAAGCCGAACCGTGTGCGCAATAGGCGCAACGGGTAACCGTGAGAGTCCTACGCTTGTTTCCTGAGTCAATATGCCTTAAAGAGGTTGTGGTATCAGTAGGATACCTTCCGTGGTGCCCGTAACGAGTTTAAGTTAATATTACGCCCCGTAGGGGTTTTTCGGTCATTTTAAAGGCTTTTAAAGAGCTTTTCGAGTTCTACAGGAAATCTGAGTTTCCCGAACAGTTTATAGAGTCTAAAATACTTTATTTATTATTTAAAATCAGTAGCAACTGGAATCGGGTCAAAAGACCTTGTAGAACTCAAGTTTTGGCCGAAAAGGGCATATTCGGTATTTACCGAACCGTAGCCATAACCGCAGGTTATGAGCAAGGTAAAAATTATTAAAAATCTCTAAAATTCCAAAAATATTATTTTACAACAGTGGGTAAAAGTTTTGGTGATGAAATCTTGGTTTAGATGGGCGTTATGCTAATTGTGCCGTTTATTACAAAAGTTTACTTTAATTGCGCTTTTTAGCATAACTCTCATTCTAGACCTCGGATTGACGTGAAACTTTAAGGAAATGCTTATAATTTAGTAAGCAAGGTTATGGTCCGTTCACGTGTCCGAAATACTCGTTTTATTTTTAAAAAGGGCGTTACGGTCAACTTTTAGGCGATTAACGGAAATACGTAAAAGACTCGGACAACCAATGAACCGGTCACAGAGGGTTATACCATCATGTAACCTGGTCCTAAGAGAGTCCTAAGGCATATCTATACCTCACTAAAACGGGTCAGAACTGAAGTCAAAGCAAAAGTCAAACTTTTGCGACATTCGGCTCCGAACCGGGTCAATATAGCAAATGGTCGATTCAAACGAGCTTAGACAAGTTTATATACTTAATATCATGTTTTATAAGTGTCAAAACAGGTTTCATATCATCTGCATTACAATTTATACAAGAATCGCTAAAATAGCTTTCTGTTGACTTTTTAAGCATTCGTTTGACTCGACATTTGAACTAGTTAGAGTGGTGATCAGAGGGAACCCTTTTAGGGGTTTATTACCCACATAAATACCAACTCATAACTACTTTTGATCCGACAATTCACTGGGCCATTTGTGATTTATCGCTATGACAACCGTTAGTTACGACGGTTTGGTTTATGAGCTAAATCTATTGAAAAACAAGACCACAATGGTTAGGTAACTTACAGAAGCTGAAGGCAAGACTTAATAAAAAAGAAGAAAGCTTGAGAGCTCTTAGAATGATCAGTAGTTGAGTGTTTGAGGTGTGTGTTGGTTATGAACCAAACATGCCTATTTATAGTGTTCAATTTGCCTTAAGATCATTACACATTGGTCTACAACTGATCATGGATGATGGGCAGGTGTCCCAAGGTGCTATGGGTCGAGTAGGGGGCGCCCATGCCTCATTTATTGGTTGTTTGATCGTTCACTAGCTCAAAAGGAATGAAAATCCAAAGTTTCTGCATCTGGGCGTCCCACGCGGCCCGCCTGGAGGTTTAGGCACATTTTAACGCGGGCCGCCTGATGTTTAAAAATCAGACGCGAATAAGAGGTGGCTCGCGGCCCGCCTCCACTTAACCCAAACTATAACACGGCCCGCGAGAGGGTTGTTTTTCAAAGATTTTAAATCTTTTGTAATGATTACGAAATCCTGGTAATTAATAACGAAATCTTTCGTAATTATTAACCTGACCTTTCGGGTTTGAAGGGGTAACTTTGCGGTTTGGCCCTCGATTATTTACAACTAAGGGCCTCGTGTTATTCACTCGCACTGTTAAGTCCCCGGTTAATTTATTAATTATTCGGAAAGCCTTAACTTTCATTATTGACGCTTTTAACCCTTCTCATACGAATTTGATCATAACTTTCTCGTTTTAAAACGGAACTTCGCGGAATTCATACAATATATTCTAGTGAGCGTATAATACTGTTACAAAGCCTCGGGAGCGTTAAAGGGTCACTCAGAGGTATAATTAAACATGTTGACACAGTTAACCCCTGTAGCTTGTAATCTCTCACTTTCTTCCGCGTTTCGCTTCCGTACGATCCATGATTTATTCGTTTGAAGGTACGAGCATCATTTAGGGTTACTATACAGTAAATTTACCCTTGTTTGACATTTATAACCCTCGAATTTATATACTTTCAAGGTTTGTCAACATTAGTCCTTTATTTATTATCAATGCCACGTGTAAACTAATGACACGTGTTAACACATTATTGGACACAAAATTTCGAGGTGTTACATCCTCACCCCCTTAAAATAAATCTCGACCCGAGATTTACTCAAATAAATAAGGGTATTTTTCTTTCATCGTGGCTTCAACTTCCCACGTGTATTCGGGACCTCTACGGGCATCCCATTTGACATTTACAATCGGTACGTGCTTTCTTCGAAGCTTTTTCACCTGTCGATCTTCAATCGACAACGGCTTTTCCACAAATTTCAAGCTCTCATCTATATGGACATCTGTGTGTGGGATCACCAATGATTCATCGGCGAAGCACTTCTTGAGATTGCAGATGTGGAACACATTGTGAATTCCATTGAGCTCTTCAGGCAAATTCAATTTATAGGCCACTGACCCGACACGTTCAATGACCTCAAAAGGTCTTATGTATCTCGGACTCAGTTTGCCCTTCTTGCCGAAACGCATCACCCCCTTCCAGGGCGATACTTTAAGCAACACCTTTTCACCTACTTCGAAGTGAAAATCCTTACGCTTTGAATCAGCGTAGCTTTTCTGCCTATCACGGGCAGCTTTGAGACGCTCTCGAATCTGGACAATCTTGTCCGTTGTTTCGAAGACTATCTCCGGTCCTGATAATTGGACCTCTCCCACTTCCGCCCAACAAACAGGCGATCTACATTTTCTACCGTATAATGCCTCGAAAGGCGCAGCCTTTATGCTGGTATGGTAGCTATTATTGTAGGAGAATTCGATTAGGGGTAGGTTTTTATCCCAATTACCACCTAAATCTATAGCACACGCGCGTAGCATGTCTTCTAACGTTTGAATGGTACGCTCACTCTGACCGTCCGTCTGTGGATGGTAAGCCGTACTGAAGTTCAAACGCGTGCCCAAAGATTGCTGGAAACTCTTCCAGAAATGTGACGTGTATCTAGTCCTGATACATTTTATCTGCTCCAGGATGGACAGAATGTTTGGAACTATGGGCTTCCTGGAGGATAACATCTCTTAATCCTCCATAAATCGGAACCCATATTCGTCCGTTCAGTCTAAGGATTCCATCCTTGCTAAGAGTCAACTGCTCTTCAGTTACTCCTAACTTTTCCTTAGGATAATTAGCTTCCAATACAGCCTCCCGCTGTGCAGCTAATATCCTTTCAATCAGGTTGTTCTTGACTTCAATGCTCTTGGCATTGATTCGAATAGGTTTCACCCTTTCTTTTCTGCTTAGGGCGTCAGCGACTACATTCACTTTGCCGGGATGGTACCTGATCTCACAATCATAATCTGTGACAACCCTCACAAAACCAGTTATCCGTACGACTTAATTAATTATTAATTGTTGCCTAATTACTGTGCTTGACTGAGATTTCTGCTACTTGATTGTTGATACTTATACATGTCTGCATCATACTATAATTTTCCTGTCATTACATTACTTATTTACTGAACCTTAGTGACAAACATGATGCACAAAAGCACAGTAGCACTAAACGGATACACAGTGAACATGCTGATATAGCCAGCATCAGGCAAACACTGCCTCTAAAGGCCTGAATGAGCCAAAATATTTTTACTACACCCAGAGTGTGTGTAGGAATACAAGGGTTGTATGATTACGTCTCTAGGGATAAGATACCGAGATTTGGATGTGCCTAAAACATACTTTTAGCACGAAACACAGCACTTTTATCAACACACTAGCTTCTAGCTAATTAATAAAGTGCCAAAATATGAGGAATTATTCCCGACACTTTGCAGAATAAATTGTGTCGCTAAAAATATTAGTTATGACGCTTAACGGAGGGACAGGAGCGGTAGATCTATCTGGGTGTAGCGAGCCCAGCCCCAGGTCCAGCTGAACGGACCTCGGGGTGACTTAGTGCCCGACGCATAAATCCGCTAGGTTTGAGTCATCCCTACTTGCACTTCACACATATCAGTGGACTTGCAACCCATTGGTGATCTCTTTTGTTTCCTTATTTGCTACATACCAGGGTTTTTGATAAAGATAAAGGTTTATTTACTCATTTTCGCATGAACTCGCTCAACATTATTGTTGATTTTCCAACTTACATGTATTTCAGGGAATTAAGGATCTGGCACGGTTTAGCAGGATTTCCCGCTGCATTTAGATTCAGAGTCATCCGGGTTCAAGGTTTATGGCTCTTTCCTGGACAAGCCATAGCCTCTGAACCATGTTTATTTATGTTGCATTATGGTAGTGGTTGTACTGTTAAGACAAGTAATGATTGTTGGGTGTTTACCCGTTTAGACAATGTTTGACAATTTTATTTTCAATGGATGACTTTGCATGATTTTAAATTCATATAGCTTGTTATGGTTAAGCTATGGTATTAAGAAGTCACACCAAATTAACCACGCTTCCGCAAAGCCAGGGTGTGACATAATCATTCAGGGTTTCCATCCAACGACGTTGCCTCATGTTCAACTCCTTCTGATTAAACAGATGTTGAAGGCTTTTGTGATCAGAATAGATCACGAATTTGATACCATAGAGGTAATGCCTCCACAATTTCAGTGCAAATACAACGGCACCCAACTCCAAGTCATGGGTGGTGTAATTCTTTTCGTGCACCTTTAATTGTCTTGAAGCATAGGCAATAACCTTGCCTTTCTGCATAAGCACACACCCCATGCCTGTGTGTGATGCATCGCAGTAAACTACGAATTCATCAGTACCTTCCGGTAGTGTCAACACAGGAGCGTTGCTCAGCTTTTGCTTCAGAATTTCGAAGGACTCTTGCTGCTTCGGGCCCCAAATGAACTTATCTTTCTTCTTGGTTAGGGAAGTTAAGGGCGCAGCAATCCTCGAGAAATTCTCAATAAATCTCCTGTAGTATCCTGCTAACCCCAGGAAGCTACGAATTTCGGTAGGCGTCTTTGGCTCTTGCCAGTTCATGACTGCCTCTACCTTAGCGGGATCCACCTGGATACCACGCTCGCTTACAACGTGACCTAAAAATTGGACTTCTCGCAGCCAAAATTCGCATTTAGAGAATTTGGCGTAGAGTTTCTCACGATGTAGCAGCTCGAGAATACAACGGAGGTGTTTCTCGTGGTCAGCTTGGTTCCTTGAATATATAAGGATATCGTCAATGAAGACGATGACGAATTTGTCTAGGTACGGCTTGCAGACGCGATTCATGAGATCCATGAACGCAGCCGGTGCATTTGTGAGCCCAAAAGGCATCACTAGGAACTCATAGTGACCGTAGCGAGTCCTAAATGTTGTCTTATGCACGTCTTCATCTCTGACCTTTAACTGATGATAGCCCGACCTCAAGTCGATCTTTGAGAAGTAGCTTGCTCCTTGCAGCTGATTGAACAGATCGTCGATCCTTGGCAAAGGATATCTATTCTTTATGGTAACTTTGTTCAGCTCACGATAATCGATGCACAAACGCATCGATCCGTCCTTCTTCTTTACAAACAGGACAGGTGCTCCCCAGGGAGACGAACTAGGTCTGATAAAACCTTTTGCCAACAGTTCATCCAACTGGGTCCTTAATTCCTTCATTTCAGTCGGAGCTAGCCTGTAGGGCGCTCTAGCTATGGGAGCTGCTCCAGGAATGATATCTATTCTGAATTCCACTTGTCTATCTGGGGGTAACCCAGGTAGTTCTTCGGGGAAAACTTCGGGATATTCAGAAATGACAGGAAGATCCTCTATCTTCGGCTTGGGCTCTTCAATTACCACCTGAGCCATGTAAATGACACAGCCTCTTTTTAAACATCTAGAAGCCTTGAGCATAGATACGTCCTCGGGTAATCCATACTGTGTATCTCCTCGAATGGTAAGCGATTCACCACTCGGAGTCTTTAGCACTATATGCCTTTTGTTGCAAACGATTTGGGCCTGATTGCGGGATAACCAATCCATGCCCAGAACAATGTCAAAACCCGCCAGTTTGAAGGGAAGTAGAGATAGAGGAAAAGAATGGTTCTTAATGGACATTTCGCATCCCTCTAGAACAGTGGAGATGGTTTCTAACGTGCCGTCTGCTAACTCTACCTCGTAGTTTACGTCTAGGGTTTTGACAGGCATATTCAATAGTTTGCAAAATTTTTGGTCTACAAAGGATTTATCAGCACCAGAATCGAAAAGTACTCTTGCAAATATATTATTTACGAGAAAAGTACCTGTAAGAACATTGTCGTTCAGCACTGCCTCCTTTGCATCCATGCGGAAGACTCTCGCATTCGTCTTCTTGTTCTCCTCCGGTTTCCTGGCATTCTTAGGGCAGTTGCTCTTTATGTGCCCCTTTTCATTGCAATCGTAACAGGTTGCGTCCTTAATCTTCTTACAGTCCACAGTCTTGTGGTCCCTGGACTTGCACAGTCCACAGGCAAAGGACTTTGGCTGGGACTGAGAGTTTGACCCTTGCCTGCACTTACCAAAGTGGGGTCTCTGGCAGATTTTGCACTTGGGCTTCTCCCCAGCTTGCCCATCCTTCTTTGCTTCCGCCCCTCTCTTGCCATCACCGTTTCCACGGTGTTTCTTTCCCGACCTTCGTGAGGTATCATCCTCATGTTTCCTCTTTTCTGCTTCCTTGTTCCTTAGCGTCCTCAGACGGACAACATCTAAAGTGAGAGACAAGGAGAGGTCAGTTACTGACCTGAAGGTCGTTGGCCGAGAGGCCTTTACACTCGCCTTTATAGCGGGTTCTAAACCCCCAATAAAACGAGCGATTCTTCTGGGTTCCGGAGTCACAAGGTACGGAACCAAACGAGACATCGTATTGAAGCTCGTCAAGTAGGCCTGGCAGTCCAGGTTTGTCATCACCAATGACACAAAATCAGACTCGATTTTCTCCACCTCATGCTGAGGGTAGTAATTTTCTTTAATGAGAGCAATAAATTCCTCCCACGTCATCTTGTATAGAGCAGACTTACCCGATGCTTGTACCAACGCTCTCCACCACGCTAGGGCCTCGCCCTTAAACGACTGCGACACAAACTTCACCACATCCTTCTCCGCACACCCACTGATGTCCACAATAGTGTCCATCTCATCCAGCCAGGTTATACAATCGACAGCACCCTTTTCCCCTGTGAATTCCCGGGGTTTACAAGACACGAAGTACTTGTAGGTGCAACCCTTGGCACCGGATGCATCAGTATATTCTCGATCACGACGAACACTGTTCTCAGCGGACGAGTGATCATCGTCATGTTTCTTGGGTTTGGAGAGTGGTTTGGATTGTGACTTTGGTTTGGAGGGTGGTTTTGATACGGTTCTGCTTTGAGACTCAGTATATTGACGATCTAGAGCTGCCTGAACAGCGTTGTCAATCAGAGCCTTTAGCTGTGCGCCTGTTAGATGCACTTGCGCATTATCGTAGTCATCTTCATTTGTATGGCTGTTCTTTCCATTGGGATCCGCCATTGTAACTTGAATCTGTTACAGAAGATAACAAAATTTTATTTAGGAGTTTATTATGGAATTGTCTTTTATGACAATTTGTTAACCATGGTAACAGAGACCATATCTGGTTAACTTATTACTCACTTAGTTTTAGGATTTGAATATATCCTATTTTAGCTATAACAATAATGTTAACGGCACACGGCCTAATCACGAGGATGTTTTATAATATTAGCCGAGATTTCAGAGAATCAAAGGCATAGAGATTTGAACCGTAGTTCTTTTATCTCCTTCTGACAGGGAGTCATATACCACCACTGTCTTTTGTCTTTATAAGACAATTATTACGGCCCATAGGCACTACATCTCTAATGGATGTTTTAACAAAATTGGCCCGTAGGCACTACATCGCTAATGGATGTTTTAATAAGGTTGGCCCGTAGGCACTACATCACTAATGGATGTTTTATAAATGATCATCTTTATTGATGATTTAACCCATGATTTATAAATTGTTTAGTTGGGTTTTTGAAATCCCTTAAAGGATTGTTGTATAAGAATGACGTGTGCGATTGTAACGAATCACATCTGCCATGATTGTTAACATGCTTACAGAGGTTAACAGGGAATCTGAATCTTTTAATTAGGTCATACCATCTTGGCCGGATCTTAAAAGACACCAGGCTAGGTTTCACTCTTAAGATTCTTTATTTAGGCAGATCAATGTAAAAGGAATGGTTTTGATTTATTTCATACATATTAAAAATAAAACTCATAACATACATTCCATAGTTTCAAATACAATCACATATTGCCCTAAATGGGTCTTTAAACAGGTACATACCTTTATAAAGGTTAAATAAAAGATAGGTCCATACAGGGACTAGTACACGACATGTGTCCTTGTAGGATTTAACGGATAAGTCCATGTAAGGACTAAAATACGATAGACGTCCATGCAGGGACTTATTTCAAAATAGAAATTACATTAGTACAACCATAAGGACTAATGGTCACGTTTCTTCTTCTTGCCCTTTAATAGGTTTGCTAAGCCTTTGAGAAATCCTCGGTGGCTCTTTTTCTCTTCCTCGAACTCTCTCTCCACACGATCCAATCGTTGAAGTATCTCTTCTTGCTCGGGAGGAGAGAAACGTGGTTGAGGTGCTGGTTGCGGAACTGGAGGTCTAGGTGGTGCTGGATACCCATGAGCTGAGTAATCCGGTATTCCTCGATTTCCGTCTGGATAGCGGGCGTTATATCTTGCCGCTACCACATATGGGTTGCGCTCGTAATTGTAGTTGTAATGAGCTTGCGACGTCGACTCGAACGGGTTATAAGCCGTTGCGTATGGAGGTAATGGGCGGTCATCCCCAAATGGTGGCGAAGACGGCGCAACAGGTGCGGAGTTCGCCTCTTGAGCTGGGCTGGATGGCCCTTCTTCAGGCACTGACGGATAATGGCTAGCACTCGAGTGGCGAGGGGTGCTGAAGTGAAATTCCCCTCCTCGGGTAGACATCCGTGCGCCTGATCTTCTACGCCTTGGCGGATCTGGCATTACTGGTTGAGCCGGCGGCGGAGACGGTGGCGTAACTGCCTCGAAATGTGGATCCTCGGAGGGATCTCGTGGATGCTGTGATGCCTGCTGAGATGGCGTATAATACCACTCATGTTGATTAAACAACGCCATGAAGCTATCTGGGCCCTGATAAGGTGTCCCATGAAATGAAGATCCGTCAGAGATCTCTATTGGGTGCGTGGGCGTACCACGAGCTGGTTCTGTTGGATCCGTATCTTCGTCCATGTGATCTTCCAAGAAGTGATCTTGTGGCCCTAGCGGAACAAATCCTGCAGGCTCCTGTATGTAGTCAGCTGGATTAAACTGACCTCGGAAATATGGAGTAGGATCGCCGAAGGCACGGTGCGACACCGAGCGCTGTAGAGGTATATAGGATGGTTGGGGGTTGTTGGGGTCATTCTCGGAATCTGGTCCGAAAGAGTGACGGTATGATGGCGTCGAGCTGTGAGAGGTCGAATGCCTCGCTGGCTCGAAGAGGTCCCTCTGTCTTTGTGGTTCTTCACTCCTTGTCATCGAAGGAGGTCTTGTACCTGACGGTCCAGCTTCGTGATCGTTGTGAGTAACGATCTCTCCTCTGCCTCTTCTTCCCCTTCCTCTTCCTCGGAATATTACAGGTGGCATTTTCCTGCTTCAAAACTTATTAAAAATCATAATGAAATAAAGACAAAAAGGAGTATTAATCCGAATTTGTCATAAGTTATTGTCTAGACTCAAGTATGTGCAATTGTGTCACTGAGATTAAACACATTGAGATAGTGTTTAATTCACTCAATGTTGGCTCTGATACCAACCTGTCACACCCCGATTTCCACGTGTATCACCGGTGGGCCCGGTGGAGGATTACCGTGACGTAGTTGGCAACAATATAGTCAAACCACACAATTATATAAATGCACAGCGGAAGCTTAAAGATAAATATATACTTCAACCTGTGGTTGTAATATCAAGTGTATTACAGAAGTCGAATGTATCCACAGGGGGATCAAAATAAATATAAAGTATTGTTCAGTCAGTTACAGCATCAAGCTTGCGAGACTTATCACGATGCTAGGAAGCTATTACCAGCCAATTTCGTGTAGTACCTGCACTTAATCTTTTTGGGAAAATACGTCAGTTTACACTGGTAAATACATTCAACTGACACATTTTGAAAATGTTTATTAAAATTGATTTGAATGCACAAGGCACAAATTCTTTTATAACATGGGAAAAATATTTAAAATTATAATCTTGTGAACGAATTACATGTTCCTTCTATGCGTTCAGTAGCCCGGATCCTGTCCGGGTTAAAGATCAATAGACACACCACATTGCGTAAAACCGTGGTGTGGAAACCAACGGCTACGTCTTTTAATAATATCGACATAATATACCGGGTGTACGCCTACACCGGGATGTCGAGGTCGTGGCCATTACTTCGAATGATGCCAAGGATATCCGGGACATGGTCATTAACCCCCCAAAGGCTTTTAAGTAACAAGACTGTTTAAATGAGCCGATCACATTATTCAATTAACCACCTAAGCGATGGAAGATATGATGCTCAATCAAGCGGTAAATATTATACCGTATCCCAAGCCCGTATAAGGGAAAATAAGTTAAAAGTATTTACCTTTGCAAGTATATTTCTTAATGGATTACCTCACAGATAGCTTTTACTGGGGCTCCTATTTTGGAACGAAGGTTTTAATTATCCTATTAGAATCCTAACGGGTCTTTATACTAGCCGTAGCCTAGACCGGTTGGTTTCAAAAGATAGATATGGTTTAATCGCGCGAAAAGGCGAAAACCAGCATATGACTTCCAGCCCTTTGCACTACCCGAGGGTGCTGACGAGCCTGCAGATGGCCCTCCTACTGAGTACCTACCTCTAGTAGTGATTCCGGCTCCTATACCTTTAGCCGTTTATCCAGCATATGACTTACTTCTTGACGCCAAGGCTGACGGCGATATCGATCTGTTTGAGGATGAGCCTATCGAGGATGAGATCCCGGACGCAGCCCTACTTCCTGCTGGCGATCTTCTGATGATCGCTGGTGCTCCTGCCGAGGACTCACCCGCGCATTCACCGGTCCCAGACTCCTTTGAGTCTGTGGCATCCGCACCATCTCACGAGGTGAGCGCACAACACTTTGCACACGACTCGGACCCTGACCAGGCATCCTCTGCCGCACCTATTCCCAGCTTTGCATTTGACCATGATGACATAGAGGATTCTGATCCTATCTTTCCTCCGGGATTCGACCCGGATCATGATATTGAGTTTATCCCGATGGACCAGCCCATGGAGGATCCCGCTGATCCAGTTGATCCTATTGATCCCGAGTTTGATTTCGAGATGGCTTTTGATGACCCTGAGCCTGCCTTGGCTCCTGAGCAGGCAGCTGCTCTAGACCCTATGCTTGAGCATGACCCCGTACATGCTGGCATCCCTGTTGAGCCTGTTCTAGCTGACCCGCCCGTTGATGATCATTTGGAGGGCGATCATGTCGTTGTTGCTGACCCTGTTGTTCCTCTACCTGTTATTGATATACCTGTTGACCATCCTGTTGAGCACATTGCACCTGTTCACCCTGTTGTTGCTCCCCCATTTGATCCCGTTCCACTTGAGCCTGAGCACGCACTGTTTGCAGACCACATGGATCCACCGGATGAGCATGCACAGCACGGTTGGATACCTGCTGATGAGGATGTTCCACCTTTGCCCCCTCAGATCCCTGTTACACGACATGTTGATTTTTCTTTTCAGTTTCCTCAGATTGTACCTCCAGCGAGGCCTGGAGAGGGTTCTTCAGCCCATCCTTTTGGGCACGTACCGATGTCTATCCCCTTCATGCCCCAGATGTCATTTGTTCCACCCTCTACTTCACCGTTTCATGTGGCACCGTTTGACCCCACCAGTGAGCCTTTGCTTTGGTCGACACCACCAGTCATGCCACCTACTGATCCTTACCATCCATTTCATATGGGACACACTATAGAGGACGTTTTGATGTCCTTCGTTTATCAGCACGAGTCACACACGCAGCGTCTCCAGGAGCTTGAGAGAGCTCAGCTGCCACCATGTTCATGCCATGGTCAGACACACTCTCCTCTTCAGCCATGTCGATCATTACCCCCAGATTATGTTGCTCGCCTCTTTACACTAGAGCAGCAGGTTGCTTCCGTCATCCGTACTCAGCGAGCTATGGAGGAGGACTGGCTCCAGTTACGTCGCTTACTTTACACTTACTTTCCCCCTCCTCCACCGCCATCTGTATAGAGCTCATCAGTACTGCTTGTGTAGACGTTGGTGAGAGGACCGCGATTGCTATTGGTTGCACAGCATTTTTGGAGACTACATGATGATCCTGACTTTTGTTGACACATACTTGTTGTATTTGACACTGACTTGATATAGTTTTTGGACAGGGGTGATGTAGCCCCTAGTTGATTGATGATTGTATGACACAGTGATGTACTGATACACTTATTCTGTGGTCTCGATATATAGCAATCGCAATATTCTCATCATATTTGATTCGCTTGATTGCTTATTTACATTATTATGACATGGGATGTTGTGTGTATATTTTTATGACATGGGATGTTGTGTGTATAATATTTATGACATGGGATGTTGTGTGATCCATATTTGTGATATATTGATAACATGAGATGTTATGTGTTATTACTATTATTATACATACGTTATATTATGGCCTGACCAACGTAAACACATCTTTAGAAGATGCCGCCAAGACGTCAACAACAGCAAATGCCTACGACTCAGGCCGAACTACAGCAAGTCATTGCTGCTGCTATTACTCAATATGCTGCCTCTCAAGGAGGAATGAGTGGAAGCAACTCTGGCAACACTGGCAACAATAACAATCCACCTCATGGTAACCCTAAGTCATTAAGACATACCATGACCTAAATGGATTTCCTTAGCAAGAATGCTAATGCCTATCATATGTTATAATGTATGTGCAGGGTGCACCTACAAACAGTTCTTGGACTGCAAGCCCGTAAACTTTGATGGCACAGGAGGTGCTGTCGCCTTTGTCCGCTGGGCTGAGAAAACTGAATCAGTTCTTCGCATGAGCAAATGCGCACCGGATCAGCAAGTCACCTATATCTCTGGGCTATTTTTTGATGGAGCCCTATCCTGGTGGAACTTGCAAGTACAGACACTTGGCGAAGCTGCAGCCTACGCGCTGACCTGGACCGAACTGAAGGAACTTATGCGCAAAAAGTATTGTTCCCGCGCTGAAATCCAGAGGTTGGAGACCGAGTTCTGGCATTTGAAAATGGAAGGTCCAAAGATTGCAGAATACGTTCAGAGGTTCCACGACTTGTCGCATATGGTACCCTACATGGTCACTCCTGAGTTCAAGAGAATTGAACGTTTCATTTGGGGATTAGCTCCTCAAATTATAAGCATGGTGACCTCCTCCAAACCTGCAACCATCACTGAAGCCATTGATTTGAGCGTGGCTCTCACGGAGGAGGCAATTCGTTTGAACAAGTTTGATGAAGCTGAGCCAAAGAAGAAAGAGACTCATGTGGAGTCACCTGGAGGAAACAAGCGGAAGTTTTCGAACTTCAAGCAGGGAGCCAGTGTGATTGTTAAGAAAGGAGAGCAAAACGCGCCAGCTCAGGATACAGCTGGTGGTAGGAGGAAAGGTAAGGGATATATGGGTGCACATCCCAAGTGTAACTCCTGCCAACGCCATCACTCTGGTCGATGCGGGCCAAAAGTATGTGAAGCTTGTGGAAAGACTGGTCACCTGAAGGATTCTTGTTGGGCTAGTGCTGGCTGGGGAGGCCAAGGAGGACTTGGGAATAGAAACAATCATGGTGGTATTGGGAATCGCCCACAAGGAAACAATGGAGGTGAAGGGAATCGGGTCAATAATGCAAACCAAGCGGGCACTATGAATCATAATCAGAGGAACAATCAAGCTGGAAACGGTGGTGGAAATGGGCAGAGACCCGGATGTTTCAACTGTGGTGATCTTGGGAACTACAAGAGGAATTGCCCGGGATTAAACCAAGCCCGCGGAAGGGTTTTCAACATAGAAGCAAGGGAAGCGCGCCAGGATCCCAATGTTGTCACTGGTACGTTCCCTGTAAACCAACGCTATGCATCCGTTTTATTTGATACTGGCGCCGATTATAGCTTCGTGTCGTTAGAATTTAAGAATATGCTTGGTTTAGCCACTAGTAAGTTAGATATTCCGTACTCGATTGAATTGGCGAATGGGAAGTTAGTAGAAGCTAATGAGGTGATTCGAGGCTGCGTAATCGAATTGGGAGAGCGTGAGTTCGCTCTAGATCTACTACCAGTCCAGTTGGGAAGCTTCGACGTGGTAGTAGGGATGGATTGGTTATCAAGTAACAAGGCCGAGATAGTTTGTCATGAGAAGGTCGTTCGTATTCCGAATGAAGATAGTGAGACCATTGTCGTTCATGGGGAGAAGCGTCAGACGCCGTTAAGAATTATTAGTTGTCTGAAAGCAAGAAAGTGTTTGCAGAAAGGATGTGTTGCTTTTCTGGCACACATTGTGGATAAGAAGGCTGCTGAGCCAAAGATCGAAGACATCCCTGTCGTGAGGAAATATCCAGAAGTCTTCCCAGTGGACTTGCCTGGGTTGCCGCCTCAGAGACAAGTGGAATTTCGCATTGACTTAGTTCCAGGCGTCGCGCCTGTGGCTAAGGCACCCTACAGACTTGCTCCGTCTGAGATGCAAGAACTGTCGACACAACTTCAAGAGTGGTTAGACAAGGGATTTATCCGACCAAGCTTCTCGCCTTGGGGAGCTCCAGTTTTGTTTGTCAAGAAGAAGGACGGTAGTTTCCGTATGTGCATTGACTACAGAGAGTTGAACAAGCTGACGATCAAGAATAGGTATCCCCTGCCAAGAATCGATGATCTGTTTGACCAACTACAAGGTTCAAGCTTTTATTCAAAGATCGATCTTCGATCTGGATACCATCAGCTACGGATACAGGAGGAGAGTATCCAAAAGACAGCCTTCAGAACTCGATATGGACACTACGAGTTCCTCGTTATGCCGTTTGGGTTGACAAACGCACCTGCAGTGTTCATGGATTTGATGAATCGAGTTTGTAAGTCGTACTTGGATAAGTTCGTGATTGTATTCATCGATGATATTTTGATTTATTCAAAGACGAAGGCTGAGCACGAGCAGCACTTAAGAGCCATTCTGGAGCTGCTATAGAAGGAACAGTTGTACGCCAAGTTCTCTAAGTGCGAGTTTTGTCTAAGAGAAGTGCAATTCCTTGGGCACGTGGTGAATGGAGATGGAATACATGTTGATCCCACAAAGATCGAGGCGATCAAGGATTGGGAAACGCCAAAGACGCCAACCGAGATTCGGCAATTCTTGGGTTTGGCTGGCTATTACCGCAGATTCATTGAGGATTTTTCAAAGATCGCTCAACCATTGACGCTCCTCACCCAGAAGGATAAGAAGTTTGATTGGGGAATCAAACAGGGAGAAGCATTTCAGGTATTGAAAGATAAGCTCTGCAACGCGCCAATCTTAGCACTACCGGAAGGTACTGACGATTTCGTGGTATACTGTGACGCTTCGCGTCAAGGATTGGGTTGTGTGTTGATGCAACGCCAAAAGGTTATTGCCTACGCGTCACGCCAGCTGAAGGTACATGAAAAGAACTATACCACACATGATTTGGAGCTAGGCGCAGTAATTTTTGCATTAAAGATCTGGAGACACTACCTTTATGGTACTGTCACACCACGATTTCCACGTGTATCACCGGTGGGCCCGGTGGAGGATTACCGTGACGTAGTTGGCAACAATATAGTCAAACCACACAATTATATAAATGCACAGCGGAAGCTTAAAGATAAATATATACTTCAACCTCTGGTTGTAATATCAAGTGTATTACAGAAGTCGAATGTATCCACAGGGGGATCAAAATAAATATAAAGTATTGTTCAGTCAGTTACAGCATCAAGCTTGCGAGACTTATCACGATGCTAGGAAGCTATTACCAGCCAATTTCGTGTAGTACCTGCACTTAATCTTCTTGGGAAAATACGTCAGTTTACACTGGTAAATACATTCAACTGACACATTTTGAAAATGTTTATTAAAATTGATTTGAATGCACAAGGCACAAATTCTTTTATAACTTGGAAAAATTATTTAAAATTATAATCTTGTGAACGAATTACATGTTCCTTCTATGCGTTCAGTAGCCCGGATCCTGTCCGGGTTAAAGATCAATAGACACACCACATTGCGTAAAACCGTGGTGTGGAAACCAACGGCTACGTCTTTTAATAATATCGACATAATATACCGGGTGTACGCCTACACCGGGATGTCGAGGTCGTGGCCATTACTTCGAATGATGCCAAGGATATCCGGGACATGGTCATTAACCCCCCAAAGGATTTTAAGTAACAAGACTGTTTAAATGAGCCAATCACATTATTCAATTAACCACCTAAGCGATGGAAGATATGATGCTCAATCAAGCGGTAAATATTATACCGTATCCCAAGCCCGTATAAGGGAAATAAGTTAAAAGTATTTACCTTTGCAAGTATATTCCTTAATGGATTACGTCACAGATAGCTTTTACTGGGGCTCCTATTCTGGAACGAAGGTTTTAATTAACCTATTAGAATCCTAACGGGTCTTTATATTAGCCGTAACCTAGACCGGTTGGTTTCAAAAGATAGATATGGTTTAATCGCGCGAAAAGGCGAAAACCAAGAATGGAGTGTGATTCTAACCCAACAAGTTCAGAGACTTGTTTTATATGGGTTTAAAGTTCACACTCTGGATTTTGGGGTCAAAATAATATGGTTTGACCCATATCGGCTAGTTTATGTAAACTAGTTACATAAGCCGAACCGTGTGCGCAATAGGCGCAACGGGTAACCGTGAGAGTCCTACGCTTGTTTCCTGAGTCAATATGCCTTAAAGAGGTTGTGGTATCAGTAGGATACCTTCCGTGGTGCCCGTAACGAGTTTAAGTTAATATTACGCCCCGTAGGGGGTTTTCGGTCATTTTAAAGGCTTTTAAAGAGCTTTTCGAGTTCTACAGGAAATCTGAGTTTCCCGAACAGTTTATAGAGTCTAAAATACTTTATTTATTATTTAAAATCAGTAGCAACTGGAATCGGGCCAAAAGACCTTGTAGAACTCAAGTTTTGGCCGAAAAGGGCATATTCGGTATTTACCGAACCGTAGCCATAACCGCAGGTTATGAGCAAGGTAAAAATTATTAAAAATCTCTAAAATTCCAAAAATATTATTTTACAACAGTGGGTAAAAGTTTTGGTGATGAAATCTTGGTTTAGATGGGCGTTATGCTAATTGCGCCGTTTATTACAAAAGTTTACTTTAATTGCGCTTTTTAGCATAACTCTCATTCTAGACCTCGGATTGACGTGAAACTTTAAGGACATGCTTATAATTTAGTAAGCAAGGTTATGGTCCATTCACGTGTCCGAAATACTCGTTTTATTTTTAAAAAGGGCGTTACGGTCAACTTTTAGGCGATTAACGGAAATACGTAAAAGACTCGGACAACCAATGAACCGGTCACAGAGGGTTATACCATCATGTAACCTGGTCCTAAGAGAGTCCTAAGGCATATCTATACCTCACTAAAACGGGTCAGAACTGAAGTCAAAGCAAAAGTCAAACTTTTGCGACATTCGGCTCCGAACCGGGTCAATATAGCAAATGGTCGATTCAAACGAGCTTAGACGAGTTTATATACTTAATATCATGTTTTATAAGTGTCAAAACAGGTTTCATATCATCTGCATTACAATTTATACAAGAATCGCTAAAATAGCTTTCTGTTGACTTTTTAAGCATTCGTTTGACTCGACATTTGAACTAGTTAGAATGGTGATCAGAGGGAACCCTTTTAGGGGTTTATTACCCACATAAATACCAACTCATAACTACTTTTGATCCGACAATTCACTGGACCATTTGTGATTTATCGCTATGACAACCGTTAGTTACGACGGTTTGGTTTATGAGCTAAATCTATTGAAAAACAAGACCACAATGGTTAGGTAACTTACAGAAGTTGAGGGCAAGACTTAAGAAAAAAGAAGAAAGCTTGAGAGCTCTTAGAATGATTAGTAGTTGAGTGTTTGAGGTGTGTGTTGGTTATGAACCAAACATGCCTATTTATAGTGTTCAATTTGCCTTAAGATCATTACACATTGGTCTACAACTGATCATGGATGATGGGCAGGTGTCCCAAGGTGCTATGGGTCGAGTAGGGGGCGCCCATGCCTCATTTATTGGTTGTTTGATCGTTCACTAGCTCAAAAGGCATGAAAATCCAAAGTTTCTGCATCTGGGCGTCCCACGCGGCCCGCCTGGAGGTTTAGGCACATTTTAACGCGGGCCGCCTGATGTTTAAAAATCAGACGCGAATAAGAGGTGGCTCGCGGCCCGCCTCCACTTAACCAAACTATAACACGGCCCGCGAGAGGGTTGTTTTTCAAAGATTTTAAATCTTTTGTAATGATTACGAAATCCTGGTAATTAATAACGAAATCTTTCGTAATTATTAACCTGACCTTTCGGGTTTGAAGGGGTAACTTTGCGGTTTGGCCCTCGATTATTTACAACTAAGGGCCTCGTGTTATTCACTCGCACTGTTAAGTCCCCGGTTAATTTATTAATTATTCGGAAAGCCTTAACTTTCATTATTGACGCTTTTAACCCTTCTCATACGAATTTGATCATAACTTTCTCGTTTTAAAACGGAACTTCGCGGAATTCATACTATATTCTAGTGAGCGTATAATACTGTTACAAAGCCTCGGGAGCGTTAAAGGGTCACTCAGAGGTATAATTAAACATGTTGACACAGTTAACCCCTGTAGCTTGTAATCTCTCACTTTCTTCCGCGTTTCGCTTCCGTACGATCCATGATTTATTCGTTTGAAGGTACGAGCATCATTTAGGGTTACTATACAGTAAATTTACCCTTGTTTGACATTTATAACCCTCGAATTTATATACTTTCAAGGTTTGTCAACATTAGTCCTTTATTTAATATCAATGCCACGTGTAAACTAATGACACGTGTTAACACATTATTGGACACAAAATTTCGAGGTGTTACAGGTACGAAGAGCACAATCTTCACAGATCACAAGAGCCTCCAGCACATATTCAACCAGAAGGAGTTGAACATGAGGCAAAGACGATGGATAGAACTGTTGAATGACTACGACTGCGAGATTAAGTATCATCCAGGGAAGGCGAAGTGGTAGCCGATGCCCTAAGTCGAAAAGAGAGGATCAAGCCCATAAGGGTTAGGGCTTTAGAAATGGTTATTCGAACCGATTTTCCTCTACGCATTCGTGCCGCGCAGAGAGAAGCTCTCAAGGAGAGAAACCTTGAAGAAGAGTATCTCCGTGGGATGGAGAAGTTATTGGTACCAAACAAGGAAGGAATGTTGTGTTTTGAGAAAAGGATTTGGGTTCCTCTGTTTGGTGGTTTAAGGAAGGTTATTTTCGATGAAGCTCACAAGTCGCGGTACTCTATCCACCCTGGAGCGGATAAGATGTACCAGGATCTTAAAGATTATTATTGGTGGCCTAGGATGAAAGGCGATGTGGCTGTTTATGTGAGCAAATGTTTAACTTGCGCTAAGGTGAAGGCGGAATACTAGAAGCCTTCGGGACTTCTGCAGCAACCAGAGATTCCCAAGTGGAAATGGGAACAAATCTCTATGGATTTTATTACGAAGTTGCCAAGAACGCCAAGAGGCCATGACACTATTTGGGTAATAGTGGATCGCTTGACGAAGTCAGCACACTTCTTACCTATCCACGAGAAGGATAATACGAGCAAACTGGCCGAAATTTACATGAGAGAGATTGTTACACGCCATGGAGTACCTCTCTCAATCATCTCTGATAGAGACGGAAGGTTCGTATCGAGGATATGGCAATCCTTCCAGGAAGCTTTTGGCTCAAAGTTGAATCTGAGCACTGCTTTTCACCCGCAAACCGACGGCCAAAGTGAGCGGACGATGCAGACGCTAGAAGACATGCTGAGAGCATGTGTGATGGATTTGGGCGGTAGCTGGGATAAACATTTGCCTCTGGTTGAGTTTTCATACAACAACAGCTATCACACCAGTATTGGTGCCGCACCATTCGAAGCTTTATATGGGCGCAAATGCAGATCACCGCTCTGTTGGTCTGACGCAGGTGATAGACAGTTGGTTGGTCCTGACATGGTACAGGAAACCACAGATAAGATCGCACGGATACGAGATCGCATCAGTGCGGCTCGTGACCGGCAGAAAGCCTACGCGGATCGAAGCAGGAAACCTCTAGAGTTCGAGGTTGGTGATATGGTTTTGTTGAAGGTATCACCCTGGAAGGGTGTGGCACGCTTTGGGAAGCGTGGGAAGTTGAATCCAAGGTATATTGGACCGTTCAAGATCTTGGAAAGAATCGGGTTAGTAGCATACAAGTTGGATTTACCTGCTGAACTAAATGGTGTTCACGATACATTCCATGTATCCAATCTGAAGAAGAGTCCAACACAAGTTACCGTTGCCATTCCCACCGACGAAATTCATGTTGACGACACGCTCCATTTCGTTGAAGAACCTGTTGAGGTCACGGATTGGAAGGTAAACAAGACCCGCCGGAGCAGTGTCAAGCTCGTCAAAGTTCGTTGGAATGCTAGACATGGTCCTGAATTCACCTGGGAGCGTGAGGACCGAATGAAAGAGAAATACCCCCACCTATTTCCTGAGAACCCTGCTTCTACAAGCAGAACTTAAAATTTCGGGACGAAATTTCTTTAACGGGGGGAGAATGTGACAACCCTCACTAAACCAGGTATCCGTACGATTTAATTAATAATTAATTGCTGCTTAATTACTGTGCTTAACTGAAATTGCTGATGAACTGCTACTTGATTTCTAGTACTTGTATATTCCTGCATCATACTTTACATACTGTCACTACACTATTTACATGTTGAACCTTAGTGACAAACATGATGCACAAAAGCACAGTAGTCTTTGAACGGATAACCTATTGAACATGCTGATAAAGCCAGCATCAGGCAGACACTGCCTCTAAGGGCCTGTATGAGCCAGAAATATTTTACTACACCCATAGTGAGTGTTGGGATACAAGGGTTGTAGAACTGCGTCTCTAGGAATAAGATATAATGACTGGATGTGCCTAAAACGTACTCTAAGCACCAAACACAGCACTTTTATTAACATATCAGCTTCTGGCTAACTAATAAAGTGCCAAAACATGAGGAAAATATTCCTGACACTTTGGGAAATAAGTTGTGTCACTAAAAATGCTATTTATGACACTTAAAAGCTTACTTAAGCACTTTAACGGATTACTATCCAACCGAACAACCGGACTTTACCCGGAACATAAAAATATTGACATTAACAATATTGGTCTTTTTCTGAGCCAGTTAGGGTCCCTGAATACCCTAACACCCGCATTAGAACACATCATGCCACTAACCGAGTTAACCCCTTATCTAACCTAGTTAAACTAACTAAACACCAACTAATCTAGTTGAGATCGAACCAAGACCCCCCCCCCCCTTGTAACCGGCCCCAAACTAGAAGGGACACAATTGTACAAGTCTTGATTAAAATAATGTATGTTGTCTAGTATCTAGACAACACATGGACCATTGGATCGTGAACTTGATTTTTGCCTATAAAATCTACACTAAACACAAGAGATCATTATCATTACACACCTCACTCAAAGCTCTCTCTCCCTCTTGCTCAACTCTCGGCCGAGCACCCACACTTCCATCCATCCATCATCCAACTTCAAACATTACATTCCAAGTTCATTCAAGCTTCAAGGATCATGCATTAGGAGTCTTGGAGCAAACGGAAGACGAAGGACCTCTCCGCTTTGCTTTTATCCACCTCATCTTCGCATAGATTCTTCCCTAGCCTCGAGCTAGAGGTATAACACTTAAAACACTCCCTCGAACTAATCTAAGGTGGTTAATAAGATTTGTAACGGTTAAAACTCGGAAACTTGCATTTTGAAGCTTTAAAGTCTACTAAAAACATGAATCTTGTTGGTTAAAAGCATAATAGTTGTGTAAAAGTTGTAGTATTTGAAAGTTGTGAATATTTAGGCCCGATCTATTTTGTGGTAGCTCGAATCATCATTTAACCCGGTTTGGTTAAGATCATGGATCTTGACAAAAGCTTGTTTGGAATGGTACAAGGGTTAAAAGGTGAAACTCTACCACACGAGAAACATGAACTTGTGTAAAAGTATTTTTACTTGTAAAATAGTGTTTAAAACTAGCGGATCTACGTATCTGCAAGTGGTATTTTCAAAGGACCAAGTGTCGAGAAAATCGTGTTTTCTAAAAGTCGGATGACACACTAACAAGTATGATTTTTACAAACCACAAGTGTATAAACACTTGTGAAATGAAAAGTTTCGACAAAATAACAATCTTTGTGAAAGATGACGGGAAGTTGTAAAGATAGATTTATTCTAAAAACAAGGTTTTTACGAGATTAAGCTACTCGATATAAAGATCCACCAAATATAACGGGATCTACACTATAGTTTTCGGAAAAACTACAAGTTCATGTGATCATGCGATTTACATACTTCTCGACTAGTTTGATGTGTCGGAAATTGTTTGATTGAATCAAGAAGTTGTTGAAATGATTTTGTAAGTGTTAGAATTATTTTTTATATGTTTTCAAAATATATTTCGCCACGACATTATTTACAAATATTCGGAGGTGGGATTTTCACAAAACTAAACGTGATAAATATTTATTCGGTAAATATATTTTCACCACACTGTTTATGATTATTTTGTGAAAATACACAAATATTATTTTTAGAGTAAAAAAATAATATTTACAAACGTTGACGAATCCAAAATAATACAAACGCTTTCACGATAAACATATAAGTTACAACGGTAATTATTATTACCACACGATTACTAAAACGAAACTTACACATTATACAGAAATGATTATGAGCGTATATTTTATCAACGTATTATTTTTGGGGAAAAATTATGTGAAATGGAAATATAATATTTTTGAGAAAAATATTCATATTTGGAATTAGAAATGAAAATATATTAAGTGAGACTTAATATTATAAATTGAACGCACATGTATTAAATCCCCCATCCTTGGGAAGGAGATTAACTATCAAGTACATGCAAAATATAAACACGAAATAGTTGTCTAACTATTTCCCAAAAACCTAAACTATAAAGCTAAGGCACGGCCATCCGTCTAATAGAATTAGTACATGTAGGTCGTCGCACAGCTGACATTCGGAGTACTTGGTAAAGACGCACTGACTGTGAGTTCATGTCCCCCTTTTCTCTTAACTGTTTTCAGTTTTCTAAACTGCGGGGGTGAAATACATGTTACTATGATTACGAGTACTTTTACACATGGTATGGTTAGCGTAAGGAGGGTTACTACTTAGATCATGTGAGTGGGTAGGCGCAACTTGAGGCCATTAATCCTCATTGTAGGACCGAGGGACAGTAGCGGTAGATCTATCTGGGTGTAGAGAGCCCAGCCCCAGGCCCAGCATAACGGACCTCGGGGTGACTTTGTGCCCAACGCAAAATCCGCTAGGTTTGAGTCTTCCTACTTGCACTTCACACATATCAATGGCCTTGCAAACCATTGGTGATCTCTTTTTCCTTATTTGCTACATACCAGGATTTTTGATAAATACAAAGGTTTATTTACTCACTTACACATGAACTCGCTCAACATTATTGTTAATTTTTCAACTTACATGTATTTCAGGGAATTAAAAGATCTGGCACGGTATGGCACGTTTTCCCGCTGCACTAGTTTCCAAGGTCATCCGGGGGTTTAGGGAATGTGGCTCTTTCCTGGACAAGTCACAGTCCTTAAACTGTGTTTATGTTATGTTTAAGTTGTAATGTTTGTTGAACAAGGTTATGGTTTTTAGGGCGTGATCCCGTTTTAAAACAATGGTACTGTATTTGGTTTTTAAAACTTAATGGATGATTCTTGCATGTTTTAATTCATATAGCTTTGTTATGATTAAGCTATGGTATTAAGAAGTCACACCAAATTAACCACGCTTCCGCAAAGCCAGGGTGTGACAAAAGTCAAAGTCAAAGGAAGAAAAGATTGCTAATTGCTTTCTGTCACTCCTTGCTTAACTATGGATTGTACACCATGACATGTAATCGATCCTTTTATTTATTTTTGCTTTAGTTGTATTATGTGGAGTATCTGTGACTAATCGAGGTTTAATCGCATGTTTTATCGCTTTATCGCTATCGCATCGCAATCGCATTCGCAACCCGAATTATGCGTTCTGGATATTGTTTTACGTGTGTGTGCTATTTATGCTTTATGGAGGTTGATCATAAACGCAGTCGCAACCCTATCACAATCGCAACCTAATCGCAAACGCTAAACACAAGTTATTTGAGATGATTGTATGTTAGATATAGTACTATGTGGTTATTATTATTCTATCGCATCGCATAATCGAAACACGCTTAAACGCATCACAACGCTCAACACGCGAAAGGAAACGCCGAAGCTCAACACATCGGACACTTCGATCGAATGGCCAATCAATCGAATGGCCGTCCGATCGGATTGTCATCCGATCAGATTGCCATCAGATCGAAGTGCTATCCGATTGAGATGCCATCCGACATTTACACTCCCTTTCCCTTTTTGGCAACCTATAAATACCCCCCCCCCCCTGTCACATCACAAGTGATGTGACAGCTCTCTCACTCGACCAGCAGCGCTCAAGCCCTCCTTTCTCTGGATTTCTCGTGATTCTTGTAAGTTTTCAACTTAAATCTTGTACTTCTATGATCTACACGCACTTCTTCATCATTTTCACCGTTGAATCTTGACTTTTAACCGTGAAATCAGCGGATTTGAGGTGTTCTAGGGTGATGTCATCATGGAGTTCTTATGAACTTCAAGTTTTGACCTCATTCCACCAAGAACAACTCAGATCTAAAGGATTTCCACAAGATTAAACAATGTTTTCGCATAGATATAAACATTTTCAAAGTTGAAAGGATTGAAAGATGCTTTTCCAACTTTCTTTCAACTCTTTTACACTCAATGCACTCCAAAACCGATAGAATCGGAGCTCATTCAGGCCTTCTACTCTTCTCTAGTGTTGTGTCGGTTTGAGATCGGAATCTTATCAACGAGATGACCGATTTTGGGTTGAACTTAAACACTGTCACAAACAGTTAACTGATCGGATTGGGGTGATTCTCGTTCGATCGGATAACCTAGGTCTGATGGAGGTTCTGTTGTTTAATACGTTGTCATACCGTCTCGAGCAAACCACAAAACTTTCAAAACTTAACAAATTTCCAAGATTTCAAAAGATCAGATTGCGGGACGGATCGCCGTCCGATCGGATTGCCATCCGATCGAACCGCAATCCGATCGGATTGCACTTGGACTCCAACACTCAAACTTTTTATAATTTCAAAGATCATCAGTTTCTAGCGGATTGCCACCCGATCGGTAGACCATCCGATTGAGTGACAAACCTGCTGTGAACTTGTTCTCTGAGAAATACCTCGCCGAACGGATCGCCATCCGATCGAACGACCTGAAATGTTGAGATACTTCTCTATTTCTAAAATGCTATAACGAAAATTTCAAAGCCATCATACATAAACACATCCTTACCAAACGAATGTCAATCCGACCGAATGGCCATCTGATCGGATGACCATCTGAACAGATTGACATTCGATCGAATGACCATCCGATCGGATTTCAATCCGATCGGATTACCTGTCACACCCCAACCGATGGCGGAAACATCGGGATGAGACGAAGTGTGTAGATTGCTCAAAACGTCATAACACTATGTGACAATAATTAATTTAAATTCAAATTTCATTTCAAAACTAAATGTCATACATAATTCAAAAGGAAATAACAACTTTGTTTCATAACATAACATAACAAACAAAATGATAGATTAATCTAGGTGTGTATCTAGTCCACCCTAAACTTGTTTCATGAATCATCCATACTTCAATAATCAACCTGCAACATGTATTAAAATAGAGTTTCAATGCAAAAGCAAAGAGCGAGTATACAAGTTTGTTTACATAACATAATAGAATAAAAACTCATATCCAACATGAACATAACAAAATAGTTTCAACGTGCTAGTTTACGTAGTCCAAGTGATAGCCCAAGTTTCCCAATGCGTTTAAAGTACCTAACCCAAAGTTTAACGGGAGGTTGATATGTCTCCTCCTAACAATACCCCAAAGACTAACGGGGAGGTGCATTACTCCTATAGCGCTACTATTGTTAAGGCGGAACTACACACAAGAATTAAACGTTCACATAGCACAAAATAGTCTCAAGATTCACAAGTTTCATGTTTCATGTTTAAATGGATAGAGTAAGTTTCAAATAAGTTTCAAGTGTCATGTGCGTTTAATATAGAATACATGTTGCACCCAAAGTGTTAAAAGTAAAAATGGGTTCGAGTATACTCACGGTTTACAAGTGGTGACTTGAAGTTCCGAGAGCAAGTTTGTAGATGAATTAGTTCGGAGCACCTTGTCCTTCTACACAAGGAAACGTAGGTGTGTGAGTTTGGCGTATAACGGAAGATTATAGATTCGGAGTTTTTAAAATATAAGGAAAGTAACATAGGTGAAAATAATCATCTTGTACACATAACTCTTGTTCTTGACACTATTGAAACTCAAAAGAGTTGGTATGATTTCATGGATTCTAAGATCCATTAGAGTCGTAACAAGGGCATGGTCATAGATGATGTAACGTCCACTTAACAAATAACTATTAAGTCATCATCAAGTCTTAGTTACTTAGATGTATACGTATAGAATAACTTAGATATTATATAGTTGTACAAGTCTTAAGATTCAAGCATGAGGTAGGAGATTAATGTCTCCATTTAGGTACCTCTTTGTGTCATAGAATACATACATGAGGTAGGAAGAACAAGCTTCCATTTAGGCACCTCTATTGTTCACCACTACACTTGTTGTTATAAACAACAAGGAGGGTCATGAACATACAAGTATCAAAGTATTAACAACAACTAATCTATAGTAAAACATCAAGTAGTGAGTGGATTTCTATGAAGGATAGCCCAAGCTAGTCCAACCATCACACATTCATCAAGCTTCATGCTTGAACACTACTTGTGGGTAAAACCCTAACTAAAACAGAATATTTGTGAGGTTTTAACCTCTGATTTAAATGTCTCAACCATGTTTTTAAGCCTAACCAACCATAAGAGAGGTTGTAAGCATTAGGACATTGGTTTGAGATGTGTTTCACACAAGTTGGATGAAGTTTGCATAAGTTTGTAACAAAACAGAAAGTTTTTGGTCAATTTCGGAGCAATTCCAGGTCTGATTTCTCCAAGGAGAAGTCAAGGAATCAAACTACATGATTAACCAAGCAAGTAGGAAAAAGAATGGGCAAAAACGGACAAGAAACGAGTGAGATATGCTCACTTTTGTGAAGTAGGATGAATCTGCCCGAACACCAATTTGCAGCTGCGTTTTTGGATGATTTGAGAGAGATTTAGATGAGTTTGTGAAGTGTTTAGGACTTGGATTAGTGTGGTATTTATAGGAGAAGGTTTGGGTTAGGTTGTAGTTGAGTAATTAATGTTAAAACATGTTTAAAACTCAAAAAAATGAGAAAAACCGCCAAAAAACGCGAGCTGAAGGGGCCTGATCTGGTCTGTGCGCGCTGAACAGCCTTGGCGAGGGAGTGTTTAACAGATTTGAGGGGCCGGATTTAAACAATAAGGAGCCGCAGCCCAGCGGTTAGTGTGTGTGTGTGCGGGCCGGGTGACCCGGGTTCGAGTCCTGCAGTCAGCGGCCTTTAAATTCTTTTTTTTTTTTTTTTGTTTTGTTTTTGAAATAAGGAACTTTCAGAAATGACACAAACAGCCCCTGTAGTTAAAGTTCCAATTAATTACTCAAACAACCCTCAATTTTAATCAAGCTTGTGTTATGTTAGTTTAAAAAGAAGACTAACTTTAGTTTAACTAACTAGGTTAGTTTGTTATTTTACTAACCTTAAAACTAACAGAACTAAATAAATTTATTATAAAAAAATAAACTTTTAAATAGTAAAAAAAAAAGAATTAATTAATTTAATCATTTTAAATATTTAAAAACAACCATATTTATAACGAAATAAAATCGTTAAACGTTTATTGTTTTCACAAAGCTTTCGAGTTTCGAGTTTTAGGAGTTTCAACTAGTTTAACGAGCATTGAGCGTAATAATGAATCGAGAGTCTATGATAATATATCGTTCAAACGTGAAAATCGCACATAAGTGTAACACAAACATGAATAAAATACCTTCGTTTTCATTATGATCAATAGTCTCGAATTACAAATGAAACGAAAGTAGATTACAAAGAGAGTACAAGTGTCTAAACATGGAAAGTACAACACGACTTGCTAAAACGAGAAAGGTTCGAAAATGCGGAGCGTTACAGTCTCCCCTCCTTTAGGAAATTTCGTCCCGAAATTTAGGAAGACGTAGGGAAAAGATGAGGATACTTCGACTTCATATCCTTTTTGAGTTCCCAAGTAAATTCAGCGCCACGTTTCCCTTCCCATCTAACCTTGACGATAGGAATTTTACTGCGCCTTAATAACTTGACTTCTTGGTCCACGATTTCTACAGGTTTTTCAACGAAATGCATAGTTTCGTTGATTTGAAGATCTTTGAGAGGAACTTGAAGTCCTTCATCAGCGAGACATTTCTTTAGGTTCGAGACGTGGAACGTTGGGTGAACATTGCTGAGCTCTTGAGGTAAATCGAGTCGATAAGCCACCTTACCAATCCTTTCGAGTATCTTGAAAGGACCAACATAGCGAGGGGCAAGTTTTCCCTTTTTACCAAAATGAACCACTCCTTTCCAAGGAGACACCTTGAGTAGGACATGGTCCCCAACGTTGAATTCCATAGGTTTGCGTCCCTTGTCTGCGTAGCTCTTTTGACGATTTCGAGCCTTGAGTAGATTGTCACGGATTTGGAGAATCTTATCCGTTGCTTCTTGAATGATCTCAGGCCCAGAAAAATGCTTATCACCAATCTCGTGCCAGCTTAAAGGAGAACGGCATTTGCGACCATATAGTGCCTCGAAAGGAGCCATTTGAATACTAGCGTGGTAGCTATTGTTGTATGAGAATTCGATCAAAGGTAAATGCACATCCCAACTACCACCAAAGTCGACGACACAAGAACGGAGCATATCCTCTAGGGTTTGGATAGTACGTTCAGTCTGTCCATCCGTTTGAGGATGAAAGGCCGTACTGAGATTTAAATGAGTACCCATAGCGGACTGAAAAGTTTGCCAGAGACGCGAAGTGAATCGACCATCACGATCAGAGATGATGTCGAGAGGAACACCATGATGACGTATGACTTCATTGGTATAGATACGAGCAAGTCGTTCAACCTTGAAATCCTCACGAATGGGAATGAATTGAGCGGACTTGGTCAAACGATCAATGACCACCCAAATGCTATCGTAACCAGCAGGTGTACGAGGAAGTTTAGTTATGAAGTCCATCGCAATGCTATCCCATTTCCAAACGGGGATTTCAGGTTGTTCGAGTAGACCAGAAGGTCGTTGATGCTCGGCTTTGACTTTCGAACAGGTAAGACACTTGGAAACGTACACAGCAATGTCTCTCTTCATACCAGGCCACCAATAGGATGTACGTAGATTATGGTACATCTTGTCGGCGCCAGGATGAATTGAGTACCTAGATTTGTGTGCTTCGTTCATGATAAGGTCACGAAGATTGTCGCGATCTGGGATCCAGACGCGATCACAACAATAGAGAAGACCATCAGGTTACGAAACGAGTTGACTTTCAGAAGCTCCACGTATTTCTACAGCCATGGAACCTTCATTGATAGACGAGTATTGCGCTTCACGAATACGATCGTGAAGATCGCTCGAGATATGAGAACAACGAATGACATCTACATGAGCCTTACGACTAAGTGCATCGGCCACGACATTCGCCTTACCAGGATGGTAGCGAATCTCGCAATCGTAGTCGTTAAGTAATTCCACCCAATGTCGCTGTCGCATATTGAGTTCTTTTTGGTCAAAGATGTGTTGCAGGCTCTTATGGTCAGTGAAAACCACACACTTAGTACCATATAGGTAGTGTCGCCAAATCTTTAACGCAAAAACAACTGCGCCGAGCTCGAGGTCGTGGGTAGTATAATTTTTCTCATGTATTTTGAGTTGGCGAGAGGCGTAAGCGATGACCTTGTCTCGTTGCATGAGGACGCAACCAAGACCACGATTCGAGGCATCACAATACACCACGAAATCATCATTCCCATCAGGGAGAGCGAGAATAGGAGCGTTGCAAAGCAAGTCCTTGAGAGTTTGAAAAGATTCCTCTTGCTCAGGACCCCAAGCAAAAGGTTTCTCCTTTTGAGTCAACGAAGTGAGAGGAACGGCGATCTTTGAAAAGTTCGAGATGAATCGGCGGTAGTAACCCGCCAATCCTAAGAAAGAACGGATTTCAGAAGGAGATTTAGGCGCGGTCCAATTCTTCACGGCTTCGATTTTTGAAGGGTCGACATGAATTCCTTTTTCACTAACAACGTGCCCAAGGAATTGAACTTCTTTGATCCAAAACTCGCATTTAGAGAACTTAGCGTATAAACGTTCACTACGCAAGAGTTCGAGTATAAGACGAAGATGACGCTCATGATCGGCTCGAGATTTAGAATAAATGAGGATATCGTCAATAAAGACAATCACGAAGCGATCCAAGTAAGGTTTACAAACACGATTCATGAGGTCCATGAACACAGCGGGTGCGTTGGTTAAGCCAAAAGGCATAACTACGAACTCGTAATGTCCATAGCGAGTACGAAAAGCGGTTTTGGGAACGTCCTCTTCGAGGACTCGAAGTTGGTGATAACCAGAACGAAGATCGATTTTGGAGAAACAGGTAGCGCCTTGGAGTTGATCAAAGAGATCGTCGATACGCGGAAGAGGGTAACGATTTTTGACGGTGAGTTTGTTGAGCTCACGATAATCGATACACATGCGAAAGGAACCATCTTTCTTTTTAACGAAGAGCACGGGAGCACCCCAAGGAGAGGTACTTGGACGAATGAAACCCTTCTCGAGGAGTTCTTGGAGTTGCGAGGATAATTCTTGCATCTCAGAAGGTGCAAGACGATAAGGAGCCTTGGCAACAGGAGTTGCACCAGGTACGAGATCAATACGAAAATCAACGGATCGAGGAGGAGGAGGACCGGGCAAATCTTCAGGGAAGACGTCAGGGAAATCGCGCACAACTGAAACATCACTTAGGCTCTTTCCCTTGCCTTTTTCTTCCACAACGTGGGCTAAAAAGGCAAAGTACTGTTTGCGTAAGTACTTGTTTGCTTGTGTGCAGGACATCAACTTTAGTCCCCTTGAAGGTCGGTCTCCATAAACGTGTAAAACATCACCAGAGGGAAGAGGTAAGCGAACGAATTTCTCGTGACAAGCGATTTCAGCATGATTCTTTTGTAGCCAATCCATACCTATGATGACGTCGAAACTACCCAGTTGCATGGGTATGAGATCGATAGAGAAAACGTGCTCGTTAAGAATAAGACGACAATCGAGGAGAATGGAATCGACTAGGATAGATTTGCCATTGGCGACTTCAACGGAAAACGACTTAGGTAGCTTAGAGCGTGCACATTTTAACAATGATTCGAATTCTAAAGACACAAAGATTTTGTCCGCACCAGTATCAAATAGTATCGAAGCATAAAGATGGTTAACAAGAAACGTACCGTTAACGACATCATTGTCGTTGCGTGCTTGATTTGCGTTTAGGTTGAAGACGCGTCCACGAGGAGGCTGCTGCTGCTCTTGGATCCATTGAGGGCATTGGGGACGAAGATGATTAACATCCCCACATTTGAAACATGCCCTAGCGGGTCTTGCGTTTTGAGGAGCAGGTAGGGCTGGCTGAGCTTGCTGAGCTTGTTGAGCTTGCTGAACTTGTTGAGCTGGCTGCCCTTGGCGACAATAGTTGGTGGTATGACCATAACGGTTGCAATTTTCACAACAACGACACCTAGCATTAGCGGGATGATGGAAGTTACAAGTGGCACACTTGGGGTGAATCCCAGTGTACGGCTTGGGGGCATCAACAGGAGCAACAGGATTCGGGTCAACAGGCGGCACAATCGCGTTGCAAACGGGGTTGGATTGCTTTCGCTTCTTTCCCCTATTGTTATTCGATTGTTGGGTAATTTGATGGGCTGGCTTAGAAGAAACGGGGTTTGCGGCTTGCTTATCGCGAACGCGATTGTTGTTCAACGACGCGGCCAAACGGTAAATGTCTTCGATGCTATCGAGTTTGGCTGCCTCGATTGTGTCACGCATACTAGGGGGTAAACCATTGATATACTTTCTTTTCTTGCGATCAAGGGTCGAAACAAGGTGAGGGACAATGAAGCTAAGTTGTTTGAAACGGGTGGTGTAAGCTAGGTTGTCATCACCAACTTGCTTTAAAACCCAAAATTCTTCTTCCAACTTTCTTTGCTCATGCGGAGGACAAAACTCATCCATCATTAGGGCCTTAGTCTCTTCCCATGTCAAAGCATAAGCCAGCTCATTCGAACGTATGTTTCTTTCATTCGTCCACCACTCAAGAGCTCGGGCTTGGAATACCCCCGTCGCGCTGCGCGTCTTGAGCTCATCGGGGCAATCGCTATTGATGAATGTGACCTCTATGCTGTCAAACCACTCAAGCATAGCGGTCACCCCATCATTGCCAGTAAATGGCTTGGGATTGCACGAAGAAAAGTGCTTAAAGTTGAACGAGGCGGGCTTGCGTATCTCGACCTTAGAGTCGACGGAAGAGTGAGGAGTTTCGGTTGCGCGAATCTCGGAAATGACCTTTGGGACGACGCGAGCAAATTGATCGGCCATGAAAGCCATCATCTTCTTTGTGGAGCGAGACTTTGACTTCTTAGACGTGTTGGAGAGACGAGAAGACATCTAAGATTTAAAGAACGAAATGAGTGAGACTTGGTCATAATGCTTGATTAAGAAAATAAATTTGTTCACGTAGCATAGTTATTCACATAGCATATAGAGTTCATGGCACAAAAGACTCATTGCATAAAAGTTTCATAGCACAAATGTTTAAACATCTCATATAGCATATTCATGGATTCCACATAGCATAACATGAATGAATGAAAGCATTGTAAATTTAGTTTGTTCACGAGGGATTATTATTGTTTGTGATTGCGATAGCGTGCGAAATGTTTAAAACGACATTTTGAAATGAATGAACGTTCAAGTATAAAATCACATATAAATTGAGATACATAAAAAGAGGCTCAATAAAACATCGGATTGTTTCGGGTAGAGAAACGTCGACTATTCCAAAGTGGGTCGAAAGTTCTTTCGATTTAGAGATATTGTGCTTTGGCCTATAAGTAAGATACTCTCATCGAGAAGCGACTAACGGTATCTTACCCTTCCGGTTACTACACATCTCTAAATGATTGAAACATTCGGGACTTTGGCGAGAATAAAAATCGAGGAATGGGACTTAATCGACAAGATGCGGGTTTCACCCCTAACTTGACAATTTCGTACCCTAAATGTGGTTGGTACTCGTCGGCCAAAATAAAATTTCGACACTTTGACGAGGGTCCACTAGAGTTGAAATGGAAATTACCATTAAGTTGTGGATGTCACTCCTAGCTTAATGGTGAAATTTCGTGCAAAAATAGATTAGAGGTAGAATGAGAGTCGTTTACCAAATTGTGGGTTTCACGCCTATTTTGGTAAATTCTTCTCGTCGGTGTTACAAGAGTATAGAAATAGCATAAGTGTATTCGTGTTAGCCTTAGGAAAGGCACATAAATTTAATCAAAAGTATAGCTAGGAAGCATGCATGGTAGAGTACAAAGTTTTAAACAACAAATAAGAGGCAAAATTCCTAGAACTATAGATTAGGGCAAAAGCATGGCAATTTTCCTAATTCCCTATAGTTATGGCTCTGATACCAATCTGTCACACCCCAACCGATGGCGGAAACATCGGGATGAGACGAAGTGTGTAGATTGCTCAAAACGTCATAACACTATGTGACAATAATTAATTTAAATTCAAATTTCATTTCAAAACTAAATGTCATACATAATTCAAAAGGAAATAACAACTTTGTTTCATAACATAACATAACAAACAAAATGATAGATTAATCTAGGTGTGTATCTAGTCCACCCTAAACTTGTTTCATGAATCATCCATACTTCAATAATCAACCTGCAACATGTATTAAAATAGAGTTTCAATGCAAAAGCAAAGAGCGAGTATACAAGTTTGTTTACATAACATAATAGAATAAAAACTCATATCCAACATGAACATAACAAAATAGTTTCAACGTGCTAGTTTACGTAGTCCAAGTGATAGCCCAAGTTTCCCAATGCGTTTAAAGTACCTAACCCAAAGTTTAACGGGAGGTTGATATGTCTCCTCCTAACAATACCCCAAAGACTAACGGGGAGGTGCATTACTCCTATAGCGCTACTATTGTTAAGGCGGAACTACACACAAGAATTAAACGTTCACATAGCACAAAATAGTCTCAAGATTCACAAGTTTCATGTTTCATGTTTAAATGGATAGAGTAAGTTTCAAATAAGTTTCAAGTGTCATGTGCGTTTAATATAGAATACATGTTGCACCCAAAGTGTTAAAAGTAAAAATGGGTTCGAGTATACTCACGGTTTACAAGTGGTGACTTGAAGTTCCGAGAGCAAGTTTGTAGATAAATTAGTTCGGAGCACCTTGTCCTTCTACAAAAGGAAACGTAGGTGTGTGAGTTTGGCGTATAACGGAAGATTATAGATTCGGAGTTTTTAAAATATAAAGAAAGTAACATAGGTGAAAATAATCATCTTGTACACATAACTCTTGTTCTTGACACTATTGAAACTCAAAAGAGTTGGTATGATTTCATGGATTCTAAGATCCATTAGAGTCGTAACAAGGGCATGGTCATAGATGATGTAACGTCCACTTAACAAATAACTATTAAGTCATCATCAAGTCTTAGTTACTTAGATGTATACGTATAGAATAACTTAGATATTATATAGTTGTACAAGTCTTAAGATTCAAGCATGAGGTAGGAGATTAATGTCTCCATTTAGGTACCTCTTTGTGTCATAGAATACATACATGAGGTAAGAAGAACAAGCTTCCATTTAGGCACCTCTATTGTTCACCACTACACTTGTTGTTATAAACAACAAGGAGGGTCATGAACATACAAGTATCCAAGTATTAACAACAACTAATCTATAGTAAAACATCAAGTAGTGAGTGGATTTCTATGAAGGATAGCCCAAGCTAGTCCAACCATCACACATTCATCAAGCTTCATGCTTGAACACTACTTGTGGGTAAAACCCTAACTAAAACAGAATATTTGTGAGGTTTTAACCTCTGATTTAAATGTCTCAACCATGTTTTTAAGCCTAACCAACCATAAGAGAGGTTGTAAGCATTAGGACATTGGTTTGAGATGTGTTTCACACAAGTTGGATGAAGTTTGCATAAGTTTGTAACAAAACAGAAAGTTTTTGGTCAATTTCGGAGCAATTCCAGGTCTGATTTCTCCAAGGAGAAGTCAAGGAATCAAACTACATGATTAACCAAGCAAGTAGGAAAAAGAATGGGCAAAAACGGACAAGAAACGAGTGAGATATGCTCACTTTTGTGAAGTAGGATGAATCTGCCCGAACACCAATTTGCAGCTGCGTTTTTGGATGATTTGAGAGAGATTTAGATGAGTTTGTAAAGTGTTTAGGACTTGGATTAGTGTGGTATTTATAGGAGAAGGTTTGGGTTAGGTTGTAGTTGAGTAATTAATGTTAAAACATGTTTAAAACTCAAAAAAATGAGAAAAACCGCCAAAAAACGCGAGCTGAAGGGGCCTGATCTGGTCTGTGCGCGCTGAACAGCCTTGGCGAGGGAGTGTTTAACAGATTTGAGGGGCCGGATTTAAACAATAAGGAGCCGCAGCCCAGCGGTTAGTGTGTGTGTGTGCGGGCCGGGTGACCCGGGTTCGAGTCCTGCAGTCAGCGGCCTTTAAATTCTTTTTTTTTTTTGTTTTGTTTTTGAAATAAGGAACTTTCAGAAATGACACAAACAGCCCCTGTAGTTAAAGTTCCAATTAATTACTCAAACAACCCTCAATTTTAATCAAGCTTGTGTTATGTTAGTTTAAAAAGAAGACTAACTTTAGTTTAACTAACTAGGTTAGTTTGTTATTTTACTAACCTTAAAACTAACAGAACTAAATAAATTTATTATAAAAAAAATAAACTTTTAAATAGTAAAAAAAAGAATTAATTAATTTAATCATTTTAAATATTTAAAAACAACCATATTTATAACGAAATAAAATCGTTAAACGTTTATTGTTTTCACAAAGCTTTCGAGTTTCGAGTTTTAGGAGTTTCAACTAGTTTAACGAGCATTGAGCGTAATAACGAATCGAGAGTCTATGATAATATATCGTTCAAACGTGAAAATCGCACATAAGTGTAACACAAACATGAATAAAATACCTTCGTTTTCATTATGATCAATAGTCTCGAATTACAAATGAAACGAAAGTAGATTACAAAGAGAGTACAAGTGTCTAAACATGGAAAGTACAACACGACTTGCTAAAACGAGAAAGGTTCGAAAATGCGGAGCGTTACATTACCGTTCGACACTTGGTTCACTTGTACCATTTTATGCGTCGTTCTTTCGCTTATGCAATCGTTAACTGTTCAGGCTAATCTCTCAGCGCTCCCTTCAATCCAAGAGAGTTTTAATTACTTAAACACAATCTGTGCGTATACTCGATCCCTTTTTGCTTTACGCACTTTTGGGTGTTACATACGTTACTTATTCTAAATCACATCGATCACATAACGCAAACACTTTTATACGCTAACCGTTACTACATGTTATACGTGTTATTCGATGAATGCTTGTATGTTATGTTTACACAGTGATTGTTGCCTGACGCCTTAGCAACGATAGTACTATAGTTTGGACTTAGCACCTGTCGTTGACAGGGGTTGTTAAGGTTATTACTTCACGTGTCACAGTGGTGATATGTGTTACGCATTCTACAACTCTTAGTCATGTCTGTGCATATTTCATTGTCAATAACCTACATGCTTCACTTTGCTACATGTTACATGCTGGTTATGCATAAACGATTTTGAACTCTATTATACTATTAAACTTGTATGCTCACCTTTACACTTTGTGTATTGACCTCTATTTTAACGTATGTGATAGGTGTTTGAATGCTTAGGATGCTTGCTTACTATCTGATGGAATTGAGTTAGGATGGAGTCTAGAAACAAACAAAAACAATTTACATTTGAGTTGTCTTAACAGAACTATTTGTCTTTGAATTGTCTGTAATAACTATTCTACTTATTATGTCATAGTATGGGACGTGATGCTTAAATAATTGGTAATCTTAGTTGTTATGGAAACTCCTGGACAATCTGTTTCGCTCAGTGTCGCGCCCCGATGTTTCCGTCATCGGTTGGGGTGTGACAAAGTACCACAAAACTGACTTTGGAATCGACATATACAACTCGTCTAGGACTACTGCAAAAAAGGGCTCAACTTAGACCATTATTGGAGACCTACCTCCACATGGATGAACTCAATATCTACACATGCGTACAAACTATAGTTTCGGGCATAGCATACTGAAGAAACACTGGTTCAAATGACCGGAATCAATTGGACCTGGGGTTTAGCTCTATATAAAGGGGTGAGTCCTCTCATTTGATTCGGGGTTTGGCTAAGCTCCTTCTTCGAATGATAACTGCAAAACGAACAGCCGTTAGACTCGCCACGGGGAGAATAGGGGTTCTCTCCGTGACCACCCTCCGGCGTGAGAATAAGTACAGGTTTCAAATGAAGAAGAAGAAATAATAGTGAAAGTGAAGTGTGAGTAACTTGAAGAATGATACCTGAGTTTCCTTATTTATAACCGAGTTTGGGCGGGAAAGTTTGTTGACGGAGGAAGCAACGGAAAGTAATTTCCGTAAGCGGTTATTTTCTTCACCGTTAATCACTAACGTGATGTATATGCACACGGATCGTGGGTTTGATCAACGGCCGGGGAGATGCCACGTGGAAAGTGGGTAAGTGTGGATCCTTCTCCATTTTGGTGCCATCATCGTGACCTTGAGGGGTGCTTAGGATGATGCCACGTGGCCATTCGGTTATAACCGAATGGTTGTGCACGATAGGGCCTTCTAGAAAATTTACAGCTGTAATCATATGTGGCTCTGTCTCATATAAATTCTGTTGTAACAGAAAGGTTACTTTCTGTCCAAGTCTGGGTGATATTCGCGCGGAGATGTTGTTAGGGCTTTATCCTAACTGTTCCGTTGAGAGCCTACGCAAGGATGTGTTATTGGTTTTCTTCAGCGCGCATGTGTTGAAGGTTGTTCCCTTTTAAGTTCCTTCTTTAGAACCAGTGCGCTGCCGCGCAAGGTTCCCTTTAAAGAGGTTTATTGAGGTGAAGATGTGGTATGGTCCAAAGTGCCTGCGCGAGGTTTTGGGACCATACCCCTTCACATACATATATCTACCTATGTTAATAAATTTCTCAAAATCCCTCTATCCTCAAGACTATTCCAAATCAATCGACGTGGCAAAATGTCATTGGTCTTTTCAAAGTCAATGAACACCACATGTAGATCTCGCTTTGTCTCCTTATATTTTCCATCAATCTGCTTAAGATGTATATCTCCTCCGTAGTGGACGGCTTGGCATGAATCCAAATTGATTCAATGTAACCTAAGTGTTCGGTCTAATTCTAGTATGTAATAATAGCATGACTAAGTAGCTTAACCAACTTGTAGTTCTCAAAATATTGGACGTCTTCCTTGTTCTTATAGACTTATTAAATTATCCTAAATTTGATTTTGTACAATGCGAAATAACTACATGATCAACATAATTGTAACATTAAAGTGAGTTTATATCCTATTTCACTACTTAATAAAACATTCTTAAATTAATTATTTTTATGCTGAAACCATGTTTTTTTGGATAGAAATGAGAAACAGATAAGCTAAAGTAATTTTTTTTTTCTTGAAATTTTTTTTTCTTTTGCCCGCAAAAGTTAAAATACATTAGAGATTAGTATCATTCCACATGAAAAAGGGCAATTACAAAGCAATGGCAGGTAGTCGGGCAACAAGTTGCGCCGCCACCCCCTTTTGAATAGAAAAACCAATTCTACTAAATACAAAGTTTGAAACCTTTAGCGACGAAGAATTACTATTAACGACTTTTTGAACCCGATTCAAGAGTCGTACAGCGTCAGGAGCGAGACCACCAAATGTATCAAACGCAAACGGGACAAACACATGTTGATTCTCCCGGCAAGCTTTGTCATGTTTTGCCACTTTGCTCGCCTCTGCCTTGAGCACCGCTTGCCCTACGACAAAGCCCTTGTCCTTGAGTCCGACAAGGGGGGAGACTCCAGTTAGATCTACACAAGCGTGTTTCCCCCCTTCCCATCCAAACACAAGGATGTCCGTCGGGCGTAAAGTGGACCTCCCCTCTAAGGGGTCAGTAAGGAAATTTACTGGAGCCTCCTTTTTGGCAGAGATCCCGGCCCGCTTAAGAACATCACATAACACATCTCTCACCTAAAGTAATTAAATATTTCTTTGTATCAATATTAAATTATTTATTCAAAACGTTAAAAGATGTTCTTTGGAAAAAAAAATAATAAAAATAAAAAAAAAAAACCTCCTTCAAAACTCCATATTTAGTTTAGAGTATTAGTTTGAAGTATCTATGAACCCGCCTCTCATAGTCTCATGCATGTTAATCAAAAAAACTATTGGTAAATTCGGTGGAAAGGTTGAATGCAGAATTTAAGTTTAATGTTTACTTTATTATTGTTATCTTATAAGATGTAGCACGAACATCGCTTCTCCTTTGTTTTTCCTGAATTAAATATATGTATTTTTTAATGGGGAATTAGAATTGATTGCTAATGCACATGGTTACAATAAATGTAGTTATTTTTTAAAGTAACATGCCTGCATGTCTTTGCAATTTGCATAATGTAACAGGGCCAACAGAATTCACTTACAACAAACGTGCTTTGTGGCGAATACTGAACATATATATGCAGCTTCCTAAATGTTTGTTATTTTTTAACTTTTAAACCAAAGTTTTACATGTTTGATTATTGATTAAGACTTGAAAGATCGAATATTGTTGATTCAGTTCTGTTTAAACATAATGGAAAACATAAAAACATACCTTTGATTGCATCAGTACAGGCCAGCAGAGAATCCAGATGTAGATGCAGCAATAGTTGTTTGACATAGTTGTCAGTTTGGTCTGGTTCCTCCTTAGGGTGCAATCTAATGATGGTGACTAAGAAAACCGAAAAGGGTATTGGCTGTAGGAGAGGGAGGTCGAACGTTATGATGTTATGGCTAATAGGGTGTGTGTAATTGTGTAACTGAGTAACCCCTTAACCTCCACATAAGTCTCCTTATATATATACACCCAAGAGGAAACCCTAATTAGTTAATAAGGGTAATTGGGCCCATCAACAATTACCAACTAATTATTTAATAGGATTGTTATATATTTTGATCCATATAATGTAAATGATTATAATGGCTACTAGATTAAATATAAAATAAATATATTTAATCTTACATTCTCCCACTTAGCCGAGTAATCATTTACTATGAGTATTAGATAAGCCTGATCAGGAGTTAACACTCATTTTAGCCTTAAACAAGTACTATAGCAGAAAAATACAGCCGTTGAATCATCATGCGACTCAGGACCCCCATTAATCATACTATAGCCTTAATTTAAAACCTAATCGTTATGATCAAAATACGCGTAAGCCCTTTGTTTGATTTGTAACTATATTTGTCTATATGCCATTATGCTAGCTTGACATATTCTTAGAGACATACAAAATCAAACTGATGAGGAAAATTAACTAATACTTAGTCATTCATAGTACGATATGCAATTGCGCACGACTATTAATTAATACCCGTCTATGAGCTCTCTTAATAAGACTTATGGGTAATAGCCCTTCAGTTATAGGATCCTTAAGCATATCATGAATGTATTCGATACAAAACTTAGTTTCCTCAATTCGTTCATAAACGAATAATTAATTGCGTATCGAAACTTAATGCAGCACCTCTTGAACTGTTACTGTTCAAGGAGTTATGGTAGCTGACTTTATCACACTAATTCTTCAAAACATTAATTATATGGAGTTAATAAACTTATGAGTCCACTGATAAATTTCCAACAACACTTAGTGACTATATTATGTCCTTATAACTTAGGTTGTTAATATCAATGCATTATGACTCCTCCATGAAATAGGTTTTGTCTGCTGACATAAAGATATACCTGAAATTACATTTTATAATCTTTGAATATCACAAAGTTAGAGTAATAAACCGGTTTTAATTCTCACTTCTTCTTTAAATTCTAGTCTCTCGTTTCTTTTAAAGATATTGTAATACTCCATTAGATGCTACACATTAATCTAGACATATCTAGTGTGTTGCAATGTGAGTAATATCTAAACGAGTATAGACTTAAACTTACATAAGGCTTCCAATTAATGAAGCGTAAGGAAATAATCTCATTTATCCTATTATCCTCTAAAGGAGAGCAGTATTTTGTTACATATGTAAGGACCCATTTAACGTTAAACTTATAGAACGAAACTATTGTCCCATTGGGTCTATCTCGGTACGTTATGATATCTATTACATAAGAGACATCTCTGAGATCTATTATATCAAAGTTTGTGTTAACAATGCTTTGACTTATGTAACCTATACTTGTCAAAAGAATGTCATCTATATAGACAAGTTTATCTTAGTTGCTCCCACTCATTTTGAGATAGGTACATTAATCCACTTGATTCTTGATGAAAATAATTACGTTAGCTTTTCATCACATTATGATGTTTGCATTAACCCATACATGGATATTATTGGCTTACAAATAAAGTGTTCTTTAACCTTCAGTTTGAAACTTTAGGTTGTTATCTAATGAACATGTAAATGTGTCAGCCATTTGTTAGGAAAAATTGTTTTTAATGTTCATCTAATGTAGCTTTAAACCATTATAAGCTACTAGAACAGTGATGATCCTTAAAGAAATCTTTGATAATTTATCTCTTCCTAAGTATAACCTTTGACAATCAATCATGCTTCTTAGTGTCTTAACGCTTATATCAGGATTTGGTTTAGTTATGAATACTCTTAGGTAATTCAATCAAATCCCAAACGTTATAAGAACACATAAAATCAGTTTTACTAGAAAACTGTTTTATTCCATTCAGAGGATTGATTTACGATAATGGCTTGATTTTAAGAGATAGGATCATTAAACATTCCCAAAATCCATTTCAACTTCAATTAGGGAGGGTATATCATCAAAGTTAGTAGGCTTTTAAACCTAGATGACCTCCTGAGTTGATTATTGGGTTCATTAGAAGTTTCAATTTTATGGATTAGCTCTTGGTTAGGTTGCTATCAGTTTCATTCTAAGTTTGTAAGGGTTGGTGCAGTATGGTGTACAAGAGGTGTAATCGGAGTTAAATTCGGAGTGAAATTTAATGACACTCTTCCCCCCGCCTCTTGTATTCCTTGCAAATCATGATAAAGACTTTGACTGCTCCCACCGACCTTAGAAATCTTTAGGAACTCAGCATGCGTAGGGTCAATGTGTAACGACCAACAAAAATCTAATAGAGAAAACAAATTAATGACGTTAGTTGTTGGGATTTCTCTTGTTGAGGATTATGTTAGTTTAGGTAAGAAATCTAAGTGTGCCCACAATTAAGCAACAATGAAACTTTTGTAAGAGTAGCATTAGATTTTAATGAGACAAGTTTTGATAGAACAGTGTCGTGATGGAGCGGTGTCTTATACAAGAGGTGTAAATTTAGGTAATGTAAAATTTTTCACTCCCCCACCTCTTGCAACTATTGCAAGTTATTATTAAGACACTTAATGCTCCCACTGATCTTTAATATCTCTAGAATGCTACAAGAGAAGTTTCAATGAGCTACGTGACGTGGGAACCAATCACATATACGTTAGACTTTATTTGATTTCTTTAATGTCCAGATATCATAAGAAACTTTAAGGACATATTTAATAGAAATCTTATTAAGTATATATATGAATAGATTTCTTCTAAGACCGTGGGCCATATGTGACAAAATTTAGATACAAGTTGATAGTCTGTTAAATGATAAATGAATTATGTCTGAATATTCCATTTGGAATAAGTTCCACGAATGTCAATAAATGACTTATGATGGACCCATGCTTATTCCTTAAGCCAAGTCATATTTTAGGGCTTTAACGTCATGATTTAAAATCACTTAAAATGAGATTAGATGAAAAAATCATCCTCATTAACTATGTCATGATTTCTCATGAATTTTGGTTCTAATGGATGAAATTTATAAGTCTCATTTACCTTTTGTCAAATTCCCATTATCATGATGACAAAAGTTGTGAAAAAGTAAGGTATCATCTAGTTTCATCTTAGTAATGTTTCTATCCACATATTTAGAACAAATTAGAGGAGAGTTTAAGATAAGTGTGACTTTATGTTGACTATGCAAACCTCACAACCTTCATAACATTGCTTAATTATGATACTATATTCTGATTAATCTTCAGAATATATAAGGTATCGAAAAGCGTTGTTGGAAGACTCTTCATTATGGTTCTTATAGTCTTAACATTTAATTTTGTCACTAACTCTCATGTTAGTTTTTTGTCGAGTTCTGGTAAGGAAACGTATGGAACTAGAGTCAACTAATCATGTGTTAATTGGAATATTAAAATTATCAGACTTAAATATCATTAGTAAGTTACTATCTAATTAATTTATCCAACTGTTCTTTAGAATAATGGATAGTCTCGTTGCTTATGCCTAGTCTAATGGCATAATTATGCAGTGAGATTTTTCCCTTGAAGAACCTTAACGTTCGGATTAGCACTTGTAATTTGTCTATGGATCTTAGAACAATCATCTCTTAAGGTTTTAGTGGTTGTAAGGTGAATAACATCTTATTTTCCAGTTTCAAACATTTATTTCTATGTACATATGTTGCTTATCAACACACTCGTTATACTTTGGTACTTTTGAGTGTTATAGCTGATTTATGATGCATCAAGTTGTACAAATGAAAACTTAGTATGTAATGTACTGAAAAAATGTACTTATTTCCATGCGTAAGCCCTTAACTTTATGGGTCATGGTATTGTACATTATAATATATTCACATATACCACTTAACCTTATAATTTATAATTTTAAATGAAGACATGCGCCTTAGGAGTTCTTGTGATTATTCCACAATTATAGATTAGTCTTAGGAAAAACTTAATCTGGAATAAATTTAGTGACAGCACTTATGTTACAGAGTTCTTGATTATCATAAGAGACATCATGTTCGATTTATCCTAATCATCATGCTCTACTTTTCTTCTGTAGTGCCTTATCAGAAGAGAGCAATAGGATCATCGTGTCTTAAGAGATAATCAAGGATTTAATTTAAGAGCTAATTCTTATAGAAACTTTAAATAAAGCAAAACATTTTAGGCTTAGGAATTAGAGTGGATGAGATATAGATTTATAGAAGAAAATTATAGTGAGTAAAAAATTATGGGTACTAAGAATAAGGCAGACAAAATGATCACAAAAAAAAATTAATTGAGGATCATTAATATAAGGATCATTATGTGAAGAGGTTGTGATATGTCTATTACTAACATCAAAATAATAGACCACTTAAAGTTCTACTTAAATGAAGACAAAACAGCTTTGGCCAGAAGTGTAATCATTTAAGCATATGTGCAAAGTGGTTGCAACAAATCAGCTTTGGCCAGAAATTGAGACAATCACTTTAGTTATGCACTTGTTAAGTATGCCATCTATGAATGAATTAAATCAGCTTTGGCCAGATATTAAAACATTCATGTTTATGATGCACACTTAACATGGCTTTCGTAATACTTGAACGATAAGTAGATGTATCAAGTCAGCTTTGGCCAGAAGTGATACATCAGAAGCTCATTCAAGTTAAGCCATTTTGGTTTTTGTAAAACATTATTTGATCCTCATTAATTAACTAATTAATTACAAAAACCAATCATTTAATAGCAAACCACCCGTTAGCGCGGATCGAGTCAAGTCTCGAGTTCACATTAAACAGCCTAAAATAATGAGGTTTCGAGTCAAGTCTCGACTGAGTTATGAGATCTCGAGTCAGTTATGAGGTCTCGAGTCATAACCTTGTTGTCTCGAGTCGAAACCATGGTCTCGACTACTATATCATATGAGATCTCGAGTCATGATGAGGTCTCGAGTCGCAACCACGGTCTCGAGTTGTGACCTTTACGGTCTCGAGTCGCAACCTTATGGTCTCGAGTTATGACCTTATGGTCTCGAGTCGAGACCTTTATCTCGAGTTGTACAAATTTAAGCCCTTAGTCGAAACCTCAGTGGTCTCGAGTCGAGACCCTGTGGTCTCGAGTCGAAATCGTTGTCTCGAGTTATGAAGATTTGAGAACACTTATGATTTCGAGTAGAGACCTTATGGTCTCGAGTCGAGATCTTGGTCTCGGCTCGTTAAAGGGATCTCGAAACTTCCTGTTACAGCTGTTAGTGATAATAACTGAAAAATCGAATTCTAAGGGATTTTGAGATATGTTTTCCTGTTTTAATGATGATCTAATTTTGTCAAAATATTTCGAAAATTTTATCTGATTATCAATTAACAGTTTTCGAATAAACTTAGATGATAAAATTGGATCAAAACAGGAAAAACACTCAATAATCCTAATTACATTCCAAAACATAAAGGAATTTTCGAATTTTCTAAGAACACATGATGAACCCTAAAAAAATAAAATAATAATTCTGGAACCCGAAATCTGAAAATTAAGGCTTCTAAACAGATTTCGGACATGAACTTTAACCATATTGGTCTCGAGTAATGTAATAAACCAATTAAATTTTCGAAACAGTGATATCGATGACTTCATGAGGGACTCGAAACCATGCTGATTGATTATATTAGGCTTTTAAAATTTCTGTTTTCCAGATTTCAATCCCAGAATTAATGGATACGAAAAACAGAACTGACTAATCAACATATGCTCTGATACCACATGTTGATTCAGTTCTGTTTAAACATAATGGAAAACATAAAAACATACCTTTGATTGCATCAGTACAGGCCAGCAGAGAATCCAGATGTAGATGCAGCAATAGTTGTTTGACATAGTTGTCAGTTTGGTCTGGTTCCTCCTTAGGGTGCAATCTAATGATGGTGACTAAGAAAACCGAAAAGGGTATCGGCTGTAGGAGAGGGAGGTCGAACGTTATGATGTTATGGCTAATAGGGTGTGTGTAATTGTGTAACTGAGTAACCCCTTAACCTCCACATAAGTCTCCTTATATATATACACCCAAGAGGAAACCCTAATTAGTTAATAAGGGTAATTGGGCCCATCAACAATTACCAACTAATTATTTAATAGAATTGTTATATATTTTGATCCATATAATGTAAATGATTATAATGGCTACTAGATTAAATATAAAATAAATATATTTAATCTTACAAATATAACATCAGTGGGTGCCTCTGCTTGTTTTCGTATACATATACAATAGGAGTAAGTGAGCATTAGGGTATTCGGTGTGTATTTGCTTTGCTTCTTTTTTGATGCCCCACTTGATTTATTTTCTTTGTATTTCTTGGCAATTGAAGCTTATCATAATACCACCTTGCTTTACTTGCCAAATTCACTTATCAAATTGGTTTTGGTTAGTCTGTTTTGTTCGGTAGTAGGGCTGTAAACGAACCGAACGAACACGAACAAGGCCATGTTCGTGTTCGTTCGTTAAGGAAATTAACATGTTCGCGAACTGTTCACGAACGCATACCGAACATAAGTTTATGTTCGTGTTCGTTCGTTAAGGAAATTCACTTGTTCACGAACAGTTCGTGAACACCGGTCTCGAACACAAACGAACGCAAGCAAATAAAAATGAACGCAAACGAACATTTAACTTAAAGATAAAAAAATGATGATATTGTTATCCTTAAACATTGGATATAAGAAGTTAGATACAACTATCAAATGATAAATCAAAACACAAGAAGTCTACCACACCACCAAACGATGAATAAAGTTTAACTAACTTAGACATAATTATCGCAAAAAATGTCTTAGAATGTCCAAATTTTAGCTAACTTAGAAAAAATAGAGTTTCAAGTTTTCAATATGTTTAGATAAAATGTTTATTATTTATTATTTTTTAATATAATCAAACGAACATGTTACCGAACGTTCACGAACGCAGTCGAACGAACGAGACTTGTGTTCGTGTTCGTTCGCTAAGCTAACTGAACGAAATTTTTTGTTCGTGTTTGTTCGTTAAGCTAATCGAACGAACATAAACGAACTTCCCGCCGAACGGTTCACGAACGGTTCGCTGAACGTTCGGTTCGTTTACAGCCCTATTCGGTAGGCATAAAGCGAACCTGAACGTGTTTTGATTTTTTTTATTGTCATAATTACAAATAGGTTTTAGTTACAAAAGTTTTCACTATTTCGATTATTGGGAAAAAATCATTTTTTATTGAATGACCAATGAATCCTTTAAATAGGCTACTAACGAAATTCACCACGTCGGGTTACACTTGTCTCCGAACTGGGAAAAACTCTCACCAAGGGTCGAAGCCCGTGAACACTCGCCTAAAGGCACGACGGTGTGGTGAGGTAAAACACATTTAGTTCACGGATCGAACTAGCGATCGCCCCCTATTCGCCTAGTCTCTCATCATCACTCGGTGCCGCCGAAACTAAATGGGGGAAGCATGTATCGAAGCTGGGTCACTTGAAATACCAGGTCTCTCCTTTACCACTGCACTACCAGCTCATGTTGGAAATATTGAAGGTGAACATACAAGTTGGTATGTTTCCTCCATCCAACATTGGTGAGGGGAGTAAAGTTTGAGTGGTTTATAAGGGATTACTCCTTATGGGCCACCAAAGTGTTAGATGGGTTGAGAAGTGGATAAAGCCCATACGCGCGCCGAGCCGAGCTGCGAGCTCGTGAATGGTCGCGTTTGAGGCGCACTTTGCACTTTGCACGTACACATCGTCGCGAGGAGCTTTATTTTTAGCTAGGGTCCGGTTCGGGTGTGTATGATCTGTGGATCGAATGAGATAAGGAGATAGAGGTGAATTCGAAACAGTGGGGGTTATCTCATTATCCCTAGTAATTCGAATTCGTGTGGGATATCTCCAGCAACCGAATTTGGTTCTGGATGGTTATCCACGCCCCGTTTTTCTCATTCTTTGGTGTAATCATAGCCTATAAATAAAAGCCTCCTGCTACCCATTCAAAACACTGAATTTCGCAGCCTCCCACTTTCGTGTGCTCCGGTTTCTTCTCCAGCTTCTGCGTTTTTCTAGTTTCCATTGCTGTTGGAATACCGGATCAGTTCTGCATTAAATCCTGGGAGTTTACGCTGCAACTCACAGCAATAAGAACGCGTAAAATCCTTTAAGGACAGGAATCATCCGTGCAGTTCAAGGATCTTCTTTCTTAATCGCCAGGTTGGTTTTAATTTTTTGTGTTCTTGAATTCGTCCGATAACGGGACAGTCTTCTTCTACCTTTCTTTAATCAGTTTGCTCAAGTTGGAACAAACTGGTTTGGCTAAATAACTCGGTAATTAATAAAGTGTATATTAATTTACTGTTTGACTGAAATATATTCAACAATCTTAAAGGATTTTATTTGTGTTTAATCAACAGTACTAATGGACTTTGAACTACCAACAGCCAATCTGAGATTCATGAATCAAGAGTTTGTCAAGTTGGACAGATTCGATGGTCAGAACTATTCCCGTTGGGCGGACAAGGTTAAGTTCATGCTAGTTGTGCTGAAAGTCTACTATATCCTTGATCCAGACTTGCCTGAAATCCCTGAAGACCCTCCTCTTGAGGCAGGAGAGGTCCCGAATCAAGATTTGGCGAAGCAAAGACTTGTCTGTAAGGAAGCCGAAGATCTTTGCCTTGGCCACATCAAAAATTCTCTTTCGGGTCGTCTCTATGACTTGTACGCGCCGGTAAAAAGTGCTAGAGAATTGTGGAAAGCTTTGGAAGATAAGTACAAGGCTCATGAAGAAGGTACTAACAAATACCTTATTTCCAAGTACTTAGACTTTCAAATGGTCGATGACAAGTCAATCCTGGAGCAAGTGCATGAACTCCAAGTTCTTGTTAACAAATTGACCGCACTTTCTATTCCGCTGCCAGAAATATTTCAAGTGGGGGTCATTATTGCAAAACTGCCTCCTAATTGGAAAGATTTCTCAAAGAGAATGATGCACAAGTCTGAGGACTACTCTTTTGACGAACTGTTGAAGCACTTTCGAATTGAGGAGGAAACGCGCAACAGGGACAAAAGAAGTAAAGTCGGATCAAGTGTGAATCATGTTGCTGGAGGATCTGGCCAAAAGGGAAAAGGGACATCAAAGAATAAGAAGTTTACAGCACCAAAGAAAAAGGAATTCAAGAAGTCACAACACACTAACAACCGTCAACCAAAGAGGTCTGGTAAATGTCATCTTTGTTGAGAAACCAGGCATTATGCACGAGAGTGCTCTCAAAGGAAATCTGGATCTACGGTTGGTTCTACAAGTGCTATTGATGTTGAGAAAGTCACCAATCTAGTGGCCAATGTGGGTCTTGGAGAGGTTAACATGCTTTCTCAATATACACGTATTGTGGCATGTAGAGGATGGTTTTTGGATTCTGGAGCCACGGTTCTTGTTTGTGGGAATCGTGGCTCGTTTCTTACTTATGGTCCTGTTCCTCAAGGAACAGTGGTGATATGTGCTGATGGACATCGTGTAGAAGTTCGTGGTAAAGGCACAGTGCGACTAAACTTTAAAGATGGTTAAGTGGTTACCCTTCAGGACGTGTTGCATGTTCCTGGTATCACCAAGGGTCTTGTTTCTGCTGATAAGTTCGATCGGAATGGTTACAAGCTGGTTCTCAAGAATCTCCGTGTGAAGTTTTCTCTAAATGACATCTATGTGGGTCAAGCAAAGAAACGGGTGGAATGTATCGTCTTGACTTAGTTAAAGATGGGATTGATGAAGAAGTAGACTCGGATGAAGGGGGCGTTTCTGTGATTGATGGGTTTGGGAATGAAAGTGATAGTGATAGTGGTAGTGATAATACTAGTTTTGGTGAATGTAATGCAATTGGTTTTGAACTGAATGAAATTATGTCTTCTGATTATATCACTTGTTCAATTTCTTTATGGCATAAATGTTTAGCTCATACAAATATTAAAAACATTGAAAAAATGCAAACTAAAGGTTTATTAAAATTAAAAGATAAAGACTTGAAAAATGCGAAACTTGTGTGAAATCAAAATTCACAAAGAAACCTTTTCCAAGTGTCCATAAACACAATACATCACTACTAGAACTAATTCAATCAGATATTTGTGAACTGAATGGAGTTCTTACTCGTGGGGGTAAGAGATATTTTATCACTTTCTGCGATGACTCGAGCCGATACTTATATGTTTATTTCTTGCATTCAAAAGACGAAGCTTTTGAGGCATTTAAAATATATAAGGCTGAGGTTGAAAACCAACGAGAGAAACGCATTAAAATTCTTCGCTCGGACAGAGGCGGAGAATACTTTAACCGAAAGTTTGATGCATTCTACGAAGAGGAAGGCATCATACATGAGAGAACTGCACCGTATACTCCCCAACAAAATGGTTTGGTTGAGAGAAAGAACCGAACCTTGGTAGAGATGGTTAACTGTATGTTAAATCAATCGGGTCTACCTCGTAATATGTGGGGGGAAGCTTTGTTGACCGCATGTTACGTTCACAACTGGATCACTAGTCACTGTGTGATACCTACGAGCCCATATGAGTTGTGGAAAGGAAGAAAACCAAGCCTAGAGCATTTGATGGTTTGGGGTTGTCTTGCCTACTATCGCGTACCTGATCCAAAGACACTCAAACTGGGAGAACGAGCTTTCAAGAGTGTATTCATTTGATATGCTTTGCATAGTAAGTCTTACCGATTGTTGGATAACGAATCAGGTATAGTTGTAGAATCCAGAGATGTAGAATTCTTTGAGAACAAGTTTTCTGGAGATGATGAAAACTCAAATTGCACCACAGCTTCTAGTACTTCTGGAAAAAGAGTCCAACCTTCACCGATAGTTGAAGAACCAAGAAAAAGTACTAGAGTTAGAAAAGAGAAAAGTTATGGAGATGATTTCTTTTCTTACCTGGTTGAAGGAACTCAAAAGAAAGTGACGTGAGAGGTCATTTTCCCTGTAAATTTGGATGATGATCCTAAAACTTTCAGTGAAGCAATGTCATCAAGAGATGCTCCTTTGTGGAAGGAGGCAGTCAATGATGAAATGGATTCCATTAGGGGAAATGGAACTTGGGAGTTAGCTGGTCTACCCAAGGGAAAGAAACCTATTGGATCCAAATGGATTTTCAAAAGGAAGTATCATCCAAATGGATCCATCTCTGCCTATAAAGCGAGATTAGTTGCTAAAGGGTATAGGCAGATAGAAGGGATCGACTATTTTGATACCTATGCACCTGTGGCTAGAATTAGTTCCATTAGAACTCTAATAGCGGTGTCTGCTTTGAAAGGGTTGTACATCCATCAAATGGATGTAAAGACTGCATTTCTAAATGGGTATCTAAATAAGGAGATTTATTTGGAGCAACCAGAAGGATTTGTGATGCCTGGACAAGAGAACAAAGTGTGTAGACTTATTAAATCTTTGTATGGTTTGAAGCAAGCTCCTAAATAGTGGCATGAGAGATTTGATACCACTGTGACTGCTTTTGGCTTTCGACACAATAGTGATGACAGATGTATTTATACTAAATGCCAACCCGGTTATACAGTCATGATTTGTGTCTATGTTGATGATATGTTGATCATTGGCACTCACCTTGAAGGTATTTCTGAAACTAAGAAATATTTGTCCTCGAACTTTAAGATGAAAGATCTAGGAGAAGTTGATACCATTCTTGGGATCAAGGTGAAAAGAACTGGAAGTCAGATTTCTCTAAGTCAATCTCATTACATAGAGAAAATTCTGACTAAGTTTCAACACTTAAATATTAAAGAGTTTAATACCCCGTTTGATCCAAATGTGAAACTTAAAGTGAACTCTGGAAGAGCAGTGGCTCAACTGGAATATCCGAGTGCTATTGGAAGTATGATGTATGCAACGCATTGCACTCGTCCTGATGTTGCACTGAGTCAGTATACTGTCAATCTAGGGATAGAACACTGGAAGGCAGTGGGTAGAGTACTTTGTAACACCCTAGTTATTATTTAACATTTTTCGTATAATTTAAATTCATAATCATGTAATTACAATCACAATTATAATGAAAATACGGGCTTGTTAAAAACTTTTATAATTTAAGCGATATACATAATGTGATTTAATTCGCCGTTTAGAATAACGACACAACAACGTTGCGGAAGCTTTATTAAACATGTGTTCGGTTCCTCATCGAGCTTGACGCTTGATCTTCATCCGGGCTCTCAGCATACACCTGTGTTTAAAACCAACTCAACAGTTAGTTTTGATACTTTAAATAACGGTACCAATCAAGATAAATGATAATGGAAAGAAATCCCAAGGATAATCTCTTGATCCAAAACATTGCATTTCAAGTTTGCCTCCACCGTAACTTACGGTGGCACCGTAAGTTACGGTGGTCTCTGTTTAAGACTTTCCCCACCGTAACTCAGGGGGAGACTGCCGTAAAGAGTTCAACTCCACCGTAACTTACGGTGACAGCGTAAGTTACGGTGGTCCCTGTATTCAGCCTATTCCATTTGCCGCTTAATGACACGAAAACTTCCGTATCTTTCTAATCGTTAGTCTGTTTGACCTACCGTTTCTTCCTACGTGTTTGTAATTTGATTCTCCATCATATGGAGTTAAAATCCGACATTCGGCTTAACAAAACTTAAGACTTTTAAGTCTTCAGCTTATTACCCTTTTTACCAAATATTGACCCGTTCATGATTTTATCACACCAACTTGCTTATTTGATCTTTAAAATCATGAGTTTCATTATATCAATATCTCCTATCATATTACTCTCAAACCACGGGTTTCTTATATAATAAAATCCCGTTTACACTTAATTGCTTATTTTGACCCATTAAGAGTATTTAAGCACTTTTAGGCTCACAATCGCTTTTATTCTATTCTAGCATTGTAACCTATATTTCTTATATAGTATTCTTCCATCACAACTAATTGTGTGTTGGATTTAAAGTAGATATCTATTCGTTCCGAATTATACCCCTTGGAATATCATTTTACGGCAAAGACTCATAAGGAGTCTTTCGACCCAAGAATTACATTTTCACTACTCATACTCGTTCTAAGCTTTTGTTTAATCATAAGACTCGTTTCCGAACAACCTCTAAGGGTTGTTTGTTCAATTTAGCCTACAAGGGCGTTTTGGTCGATTTTGGTCCTTCTTTTACAATGAAGGACTCTCACCAAATATTCGACCAAAATATTACTTTTAACTACAACATAAATATGTGTACCTGGCTCGGATCAACGAATAGACCCGATTTATGCCTCGCTTTTATTATCACACCATCAATGATGACGCAACTATCCGATTTGCTAATTAGTCCTGTTAACATAAGACTTGACGACCACATTAGTCGATATTGTCAAATGGTGTTATCACCACCATTCGACCCGTTTGGACTATATGCCCAACATTGTCTATTTAAATCAAAAACACCGTTTTTGATTTCCAATTTGTACATCGTCCCATCCCGGGTTTTATAACCATACCCTTTTTCTTTTACACTCTTTTCTTGCAGTTTCAACCCATTTCGGCTTACGCCATGGGTATCCTTTTAACCATGATTTACATAAGTCAACACTTGACAATTTTCCAAATTTCCAATATTATTGTTTTCACGTCCATAAGTATCGAAATAACAAGCATTCTACATAAGTGTGTAAATTACACTTACTTTGCATCCGAGCTACGCTTTTCTTCTATGCTTGACTCGTTTGACCCGCTTTCACTCCAAGCTTCACCTAGCTTGTTTAAGCGCCAACTATTGTTCATCGTTTACAAGGTGGTTAGATTAGTCATTAACAATCACAACTATACCACTTTACTTATTTTCTTAGCCGAAACCACTTATTCGACTTCATCACTAGTTAGTTTGACTTTCTAAAGTCAACTACATTTAATCATATAATATGCACGATTAAGGCAAATCAACATTATGATTAGAACCCGTTTTATCCCATGTCTCATGAAATTAGTCAAGCTTGTCAATTACGCGTTTCACTTGAATTTCAACACTTTACTTCTCATTTAGGCATTTTAACAAACACCTAATGGGCATCATTCTACACTTTTGCTAACTAGTCCGTAATTAGTCATTTTTAGCAAGATTAACATCAAATTTCAACCCTCTATATCTAGTGTTCATGAACTACATCAAGAACTTATATCATAACAATCAATATTCATCAAATTAACACTCTGATCCGAGTGTTCATCATAACATACAAAAACCCATTTAGCACATAATAGGGTAATTATCAAATCCCTAGTTTTGACAACAATTCATCAAATTTTCTACTAGGGTTTGTTTCTAAACCAAGATATAATCATAATAACACTCATAGAATCAATATTCATTCCAGAATTTCGATTATGATTATTCATCATAATCTCAAAGTATCACCAAATCATAATTTTTAACATACCTTGTAATCCCCATGACTAGGTGATCATGAATTTGTGTTCATGCAATGATTTGGCTCTTGATTTGGGCTTCAATTTGAGAGATTCTTGAGGGATTAGGGTTTTGAGCAAGAGAGCCCTTCTTGGCTCTGGTTGAAGTCGCAGACACACACACGTATGTGTGTGTTTTGTTTATTAATTGGTTTAATTAAAACTTTAATTCAATTGTCCATGTCTAGTCCCTTCACTTTACACAAGTTATTTAAAGGGTAGCTTAACCACATTAGTTCTATTTTGTCAAGACATTAACTAACTAGGTTAATACTCCTAGTTACTTGGTGGGTTCCGGGAGCTAAAAACTCGTTTTATTTTAAGTCTCGTTGACTCGGGTTCTTATAAACTCAATTCCTTAATTCTTTGATTCGCTTGTATTTAAATTATTAGGATTTCTTATTAAATCCAAATATTTACCGGGTTATCTTAATGCTAACGGTACTTTACCCGTCTTTTGGTATTAACGGAGTATGATTACCAAACCTGTTTTAGGGGTGTTACATACTTGGATACCTGAAAGGGACCAGTAACTTAGAACTGACATACACGTCTTCTTCCAGAATACTCGAAGGTTATTCTGATGCAAGCTGGATTGATCACGCCAGTGATTCAAAATCTACAAGTGGGTGGATTTACACTCTAGTAGGAGGAGCAATTTCTTGGGCGAGCAAGAAACATGCGTGTATTGCCCACTCAACTATGGAAGCTGAGTTCATAGCACTGGCTGCGGCTGGTAAGGAAGCGGAGTGGATTAGAGATCTACTTACTGACATCTGTCTGTGGGATGTTCCAATGCCGTCAATTCCCATGTGTTGTGATAGTGAGGCCACACTATCTAAAGTATACAACGCAGTGTATAATGGGAGGTCAAGACACATAGGTCTTCGGCACAATTATGTGAGACAACTGCTTGAAAGTGGTACCATCAAGGTTGTCTATGTCAAGACGAGTAGGAACTTTGCAGATCCATTTACTAAACCTCTGACGAGAGATTTGGTTGTGAATACCGCGAGAGACATGGATCTAAAACCACAATAGAATCGTTAGTGATAGAAACCCAACTTGAACTTAGTGCTCCTATTTCTCAAGTTTAATGGGTAAAAACGAAGTCACTTAACGATAGAAAGCACTTCAAATTTGATAGATCCATGTGAGGTATGATAGTACGTCGTTGCCGAGAACAAGGGTGAGCTTATGCTCTTAACAAAGTTTTGGAGGCATCCAAGCAACGTGGATGATGTAAAACTTCACCTATATGATCTAGGGGTGGTGCCGCCTCAAGTGAAGATTAGTGGTTTATCTTCTAAAGGGTCATGAAAAGGATTTATAGCGCACGGCCATATTCGCGCTCAGTGAGAACGCAAAGTCAGCTGGTGGTGTGTGGGGGTAAACCGAAGGGGGCTATTAGGTTAATGGTTTAATTCCATAGGACACCATTAAATCTGTCTCTTCTTGTTTATCAACATAAACTGGGTTTAATCTTCGTGACACCTAGTGACATCATCAGTCTAAGTGAAAGGAAACATTCCAACTTGGTGGGGGATTGTTGGAAATATTGAAGGTGAACATACAAGTTGGTATGTTTCCTCCATCCTACATTGATGAGGGGAGTGAAGTTTGAGTGGTTTATAAGGGATTACTCCTTATGGGCCACCAAAGTATTAGATGGGTTGAGAAGTGGATAAAGCCCACACGCGCGCCGAGCCGAGCCAAGCCGCGAGCTCGCGAATGGTCGCATTGAGGCGCGAATGGGCGCGTTTGAGGCGCACTTTGCACTTCGCACGTACGCATCGTCGCGAGGAGCTTTTATTTTTGGCTAGGGTCCGGTTCGGGTGTGTCAGATCTGTGGATCGAATGAGATAAGGAGATAGAGGTGAATTCGAAACAATGGGGGTTATCTCATTATCTCTAGTAATTCGAATTCGTGTGGGATATCTCCAGCAACCGAATTTGGTTGTGGATGGTTATCCCACTCCCCGTTTTTTCTCATTCTTCGTTGTAATCATAGAATATAAATAAAAGCCTCCTGCTACCCATTCAAAACACTTAATTTCGCAGCCTCCCACTTTCGTGTGCTCCAGTTTCTTCTTCAGCTTTTGCGTTTTTCTGGCTTCCATTGTTGTTGAAATACCGGATCAGTTCTGCATTAAATCCTGGAAGTTTACGCTGCAGCTCACAGTAATAAGAGCGTGTAAAATCCTTTAAGGACAGGAATCATCCGTGCAGTTCAAGGATCTTCTTTCTTAATCGCCAGGTTGGTTTTAATTTTGTGTGTTCTTGAATTCGTCCGATAACGGTACAGTCTTCTTCTACCTTTCTTTAATCAGTTTGCTCAAGTTGGAACAAACTGGTTTGGCTGATAACTCGGTAATTAATAAAGTTTATATTAATTTACTGTTTGATTGAAATATATTCAACACCTCATTGGCAATATATATATATATATATATATATATATATAAAGTTAGGTTAATTTGATTAATTGCAAGTTCCATGCATGGACCAATTCAAGCTTATTTGGTTTTTAAATTAAATCAAGTTTTGTGTAAAATAAAGGGATATTTGATTTAAATAACCTCAACTTTCACAAATTGGTCGATATCACTATTAACTTTTGATTTGTACCACAACACTCCTAACTTTCAACTTATTTTTCTCTGTCGCTCCCAAATTAACAAAATCTTAACCCAGTTAGCTAACGGAAGATGCCACGTCACTAATCAAGTGCCACATCAGCAAAAGTGCCATGTTAGATTCCATGTCAGTGAAAATTGCCACGTCAGCAAAAAATGACACGTCAGATGCCATGTCAACAAAAAAACTTACTGGGTTAGGATTCAGTTAGTTTGGAAGTGTCAGAGGAAAATAAGTTAAAAGTTGAAAGTAACGTGGTACAATTCGTATGTTGGAAATTTTATCAGCCAAATGGTGAACCTTGAGTTATTTAAATCCTATATCCCTTAAATAAAAAGAAACCAATATGTAAATCTATATGCAACATATTATTTATAAAAAAATTATAACAATTCATAACCTAATCATAAAGTTCAGTTATAAAAAATCTAAGCAGATCAATAATCTATTAATCAGTTGAAGTATTATTTTAATTAATTTAATTTTTTCACTCGCCATAATATGCTACATATATAAATGTAGCAATTTTGCTGTAACGTTTTTCAGGAAAAGAAAGAGTTTCAAATTTTAGCAAGAAATCATCAATTCATATTAAAAAGTTATAAAAAAAAAAAAAATTCTATAAATGATTAAGAACAAAATTTAACATTATATAACCATTCCTGGCACAGACTCGCACAAACAAACGTATACAGACAATGGAGAGATTGAAGATTGCCATAAGGTTGAGTGTTGTCCAGTTTCTAGACAATTGATTGGCTACAAAACTTAGGGTTTCTGATTCTGAATTTAATTGAAATTTCTTCTGGTCAGTTGTTTATATAGAGATTTTAATCATATTGAATATGAAGCTTCAATGCGTTTGTCAGTCTTTACTGTACATGTTATTGCATGGCAGCATGGCCTTGCATCGCGCAATTTAGAACATGTTTTGCTGTTTTTAAATCGTATTTGATTGATCTTTTTATTTCAATGTATTATTATATGCTGCTGTGCTGACCGATCTATTCTTGAGTACGTTGTCATCGCCATTCTCATAGTTGTATGTTTCAATGAAAACTAGTATTTGCATAAACCGGAGCGAAACGATTATCGGACCGGACATAATAATATATACATGACTGGTTTGGTTGTGTCTATTTGGAGCATTTTCATTAAATCGAACTAGTGAAAATGTGAAGCAAACTTTTTGTTCTTTTCCTCTCATTTATTGATTAACAATTATTTCATATATTATATTCTGTTTTTTATAGTTGGATAATATTACATACTAGGAAATTGCTTTTTTTACGTTAAAACGTGGATCAAATGTCAACATATATAAAAAATAAGTACGAAAACGTATTATATATAACTTGACTTATTTTCGGGAAAAAATAGCATTTATGTCAAAACGTAGCTCAACTGAAAATGTACATAATAATAAGCATAAGAACATATTATATTTGACCTGAATCATTTTCGGGAAAATTTATGTCGAGCGTAAATCAACTTGAATTCATACATACACGTACATAAAAATAAACACGTAAAAATTGATTACAAAATCTTTAGAAACTTAAGGGGTTGTAAGTGTTAATACTGAAAGTTAAGGGTGAAATAAAAATGTACAAAAAGACAAAAAAAAAGAACCAATCAATTAAATTCACTGTTCACACAATTTTATTACTATAAATAAGCAACAAAAATATGCAATACAACTTATACCTTGTGCTTTGAGACTTTTTAAAAACAAAAAAAAAACAAAAAATGTTGATTTTTTACTTTAATCCAAAGGTTTTTACATTTTGCAATTTTAACCCTACATAATTTATTTTTTTAACTTTAACCAAAAACTTTTCGTTATTTGCAATTTAACTTCACAACTTTTGTCACTTATACTTTTCATCTTTCGCAAATTTTCGTTTTACGTATAGTTCTAAATTTTTCGAGTTAATACGGCGCAACGTGCATGTGTGGTTCAACGTTTTTACCTCTATTTTTCCATGTTTGACAAGTTCTTCGCAACATGCAGATCCTAGGTCGAGTCAGTGTTGCTGGTCGATGACGGTTATGTGGCATTAGTACTATTTGACACCGTTTTATGCCCCGCCGCAACGTAGGGTGGCTTTGAGAGTTTCTCAAAGAAAAAATGGTTATACATATGGTTGTTATAACCTTGGCTTTGGGGGTTTTCCAAAAAAAATGATTTTTTTTACATTTCACCCAAAAGTATTTTATAAGTTACTTTTAACCCAAAACTATTTGTTTTTTTTTTTACTTTTAACCCAAAACTTTTTATCTTTTGCAATATATTCTCACAACTATTTTTACTTTCAACTTTGGTCCTGTATAGTTTTCATTTTCCGCAAATTTTTCGCTTTATGCTTGGTTCTAATTTTTGTGACTTAACACATCGCAACGTTTGTCTTTGGTTTAACGTTTTTACGTTTCGTTCTAAATTTTACGAGTTAACACGACCCAACGTGCGTGTGTGGGTGAACGTTTTTTACATCGTGTATTTTTTTCCCGTTTAACAGGTTTAACATAACGTTCGGGTCCTAGATCGACTTAGTTATAACAAAAGAATCCCCGCCGCATTGCGGCGGGTCGCAATTCTAGTTGTACTTAATTGGAGTATATATGTAACACCCCAAAAACGGGTTTGGTAATTTAAAACCCGGTTAATAAAAAGGAACGGGTAAAAGTACCGTTAGTGGAAAAGGTGAAACCGTAAACAAAATAGCTAGGAACAATTAACCTAGTGGTAACATGAATATAAGTAACAAGATAAGAGTTTTATTCTCATTTATTATCGAATGAAACTTGAGGGGCCAAAACCGTTAAAAAGGAAACAAGAGTTTAATAAATAAAATTAAAACACCACATATACACATAGTGTGTGTGTGTGTCGATGTCCAGGAGCAAGAAAGAACAAGGGTTCAAACCCTAGTTCATGAAGAAGCTTCAAATTGAAGGAAAATTGGAGCTCAAACTTATGATTGAACATGAATTAGTGATCACATACACAAGGAAATCATGAGGTATGTTCTAAAACTTAGATTGGTGACCTTGTATGAAGTGAGTTATGTTTAATTCGTGAAATTGGTTGAAATTAGAATTAATACTTGTTAATGCTAATATGTTGAAGTTGAATCATGGTTAAATTTTAGTTATTTGGATGAATTAGAATGAAACCCATTGCATGAATGTGAAGAGGATGATCCTGAAGAAATTGTAGATGTTATATTGTGATTTTATGATGAGCAAGGTATTATATGATAGATTTTGATAGACAAACTTGATGTGAAATTGATGATTATGAGGTCTTGTTTGAATGTGGTGGTTCATGAGATAAAGTTGGGAAAAACATGCTCAAAACACTTGTACATTATGCTTAGAAAGTGGTATGCACACCAAGTGTTCGATAAATGCTTAGGTGAAAATGACAAGTGAAATTTGTATGCTAGCAATGGATAATTATATGTAGAATGTGATAATGATGTAACAGATAATAGGTTTGCAAAAGGAATGTGTTTTAGATGGATTACAAGTGGGAAATTAGTGTGATAAGATGATACAGTAAGATACTTGCATTAGAAAGTTGTACTACATGCTTTGAGGGTGTGATGCACACCGTATGTGGGATTAGGTGTTTGATCATAACTAGTAAATAATCATGTACTAAATATTAAACGTGTGAACTCACTAGCAAGTAAAGAAGGTGGAGTTATGTAAATGGGTTAATTTAGAATGTGTTGGTCAATTGGTAGGATCATGAAGAATTCGCATATGTAGGATTTACTATGTGATTATATTTGGATATAACTAGGTGACTGTAACACCTCGTAAAATCACGTCCAATGAGGTATTGACACGTGTAATAAATCCTGATGAAGTCAAACAGCGAAGTTTAGGGACTACTTTTTCGAAAAATCGAAAAATTTGATTTTTAAAGGACTGGAAGTGTTAGCATACCTAAAATAAGTTTCTAAATAACCTCTCACGATGGTGATGTTCACAAATGTGCCGCTTGATGATAAAGTGTTGCCGTTTGCGTAATTAATTGAAAGTTTGCGCAATGAAGGGTTAAAAGCGTCAACATGTTAATTCTTACCTCTGAGTGACCTTTTAACAAACCGGGAGCTTCATGATATTTAATTATACTCTCCGGAATGCCAAGTAATGGCCAACTAAGGTTTTTATGCCTATAAGTAAAGTTACGCGCAACTTTGCAAGTTAAAGGGGCTAAAAGTTTCAATATGTTTAATTATACCTCTGAATGACCTTTTGGCGGACCCGAAGCATCGTGATGTTTGATAATACTTTCAAGAATGCCTAATATGGATTAGATGAGGCTTCAATGCTAATAAATGATGAAATGCGCAAGTTTGCGCAATAGAGGGGCCTAAAGCGTCAACTTTTGAATCTACGCCATTCGGTGACCATTTAAGCAAACGGGAGCGTAGTAATATTTAAATATATTCTTGGGAATGATTATTATGGGCCATGGAAGGCTTAGATATCATTAAACGACATTTCGCGCTACTTTGCGCAATTAAGGGACTAATTGCGTCAAACTGCAAAAGGAGGTTGAATTGTATGGTAACGGACCTTCCGGAATATGTCCATAAGTTAAACATACCCTATTTATCCTTTATATAGCTTAGATATAGGTTTAGAGGTGTTTGGTACGCAAAAATAAACTTTTATGTCATGCAGGGACTAAAAGTGTCAAAAAGTGCACAAGTTTGCACTTTTGCGCATATCTCGCATTCTGAATATCCCCGGACACCCAAAAATATATGTAAGCACTAAAATATTTTATTTTAGTGATCGCCATGATAAAATTCCATTCGTCGCGTCGTTTGGATCGTTTTTCGCGTCCGTTCGTGTTTCGTCGTAATTAGACGCACAACGTGACCGTACGACCAAACGAACCGACATCCGACATATTCTTGAGCATGTTTCATGTCCCTCATGTTTAGGCATCATTGTAGAGGCTTAAAAATGGTTTAACGGGCCTCAAACGCATCAGAAAGGGGCTAGAAGCATGCAGGGACCAAAACTGCCATTTCAGAAACTTAATTTCCAGCTGTTACCAGCTGTTCCAGCTGTTTCCAGGTGTTTCAAGTGGGTTTTTATCAACCTAGGGGCTGTTTTGGGGCGCCCATTGTTTACCAAAACCGCGGGTAAAGGTGTACGGTCCAGATTTGATCACGTTTACCAAGAAACGATCCTAACGGTCCTTGCTTTCCTATATAAACCCACTTAATTCTTGCTCTCATTTCACCCATGATCTGAATTGTTCTAAGTTGGGGCCTTAGTGCTTCATACCTGAACATCCAAGGTCATTTCCATCCTTGCTTGGACCCTTTGTGAGTATCCTTTCGTTCCTAGTTTAATTATTTAGCGGTTATAGCCGTAAGGTCAAGCGTTTCGATAAACGCTTTGACTTTTAAACGGCTAAGCCATGGTTCGCAATGAATATGGCTACGTGACCGTAATTAGGTAGGTAATTAACCCTTAAAAGGGCGCCTCCTAATTACCACGTTACTTAGTTTAATTGTCGGGTCAACTTAAAGTCAAACGGGTTAGTTTTAAACAAAATGCATAACTATTAAATTAGAAGTCATAAAATCAGTTTTTCCACATTAATAACTTGGTAAATATTAGTTGAACATGTCTAAGCATGATTCAACCCGACAATTCTAAGTATAGGCCCGGTTCGGAGCCGAAAGTCGCGAAAGTTGACTTTTGCTTTGACTTTCAGTTCTGACCCGAATTAGACTTATTTAGATATGCCTTAGGATTCCTTTAGGATCATTTTATAGGTTAGTGTAACCCTCTGAGGTTATACAACCTGAATCCTTAGAAATCTTAGTTCATGCTTGTTTCCGTTAAAAGCCTAAATGTTGACCGTTATGCCCTTTTCACCTTAAAACGATATTTTTGAAAATGTGAGAGGATAGAAACCTTCACTACTGAATTATAAACTTGTCCATAAAATTTGACATCAGTTTGAGGTCTAGATTAGGAGTTATGCTCAATAGCGTAATTAGAAGCTTCTTTAGTAATTAAATAGCATAAATTGCATATAGCCTATCTAAACCCAAATTTTTGTACAAAACTTGATACCTACTATATTAAAATAATATTTTGGGATTTTTAGAAATTTTTATTTAATTTTAGGCTGAGCATAACTTAGTGTTCTAAGCTTAATTCGGCTAATGCCGGTTTTGCCCTTTTGGGCTATAAAATGAGTTTTATAAATCCGATTGACCCCAAACCTTTTTCTACTGATCTAATATGTTAAATAAATTATTTTGAGCCTTCTGGAATTTTAAAAAATATCAGCTTTTTATATAAAACCCGGAAATGGCTCCAAATCGCCTTTTTAAGCGTTTTTAACACATAAGTATGTGCTAGAACCAATTTAAGCATATAAGGTTGAAACCTACTGATGTATTCAGTAAAATTTTATATTTTAAACAGTAGGAGAATATCTTGAGATCAGAATTCCAGCTTTGACCTTTTAGGCCCAAGTGAAATTACCAAAACGCCCCTACGGAGTCTAGAATGGTTAAGATTGATAAATTTCGCAATAGGATCAATACCCTACTGTTATAACATGGTAAAATGAGTAGGTTTACTGATTTGTTCAGACCTGTAACTCAGAATGTCATTTAAACCCTTTTACACCCTTTAAAGTGACCAAAATGCCCTTATGACGCATAGTTTGGGTTTAAAACCATTTGGGGGCATAATGGAAGGTATCATTCTGATATCACAACATATTTTTGGCATATTAACCTCGGAAACTTGTATTTGACTCTTATGGTTGCTCGTTACGCACTTTATGCGTTCGGATCAGTGTAGGTAACTAGTTTACCCATTATAGCCGAAACAGGTCAAACCATATCATTTCGGTCTCAAAATCCAGAATGTGATTAAGTTACCCATATTAAACAAGTATGCAAGCTTGTTGGGTCAAAACCACATTCTAAAAACAGTCTTTGCCTTATCGTGCGTTTAAACCGTAATCTTCATTTAAGAACTAACCGGTCTAGGCTTAGGCCAAATTAAAGACCCGTTAGAAATCTAATAGGTTATTAAAAACCTTCGTTCTAGATTTAGGAGCCCAGTAAAAGCTATCTGTACTTTCTTGGTGGTATACGGCTGGGATTAAATTTATATTTAGCTCAGGTAAATACGTTTAACTTATATTCCCTATACGGGCTTGGGGTACGGTATATAAAATACCGCTTGGTCGGGGAATTGACCTTAACCGGTCTTGGTTATGTGCAGTCAAATTAACCCGTTTGAAAATGCTGTTTTGTTTGTTTAACGCCTTTGGGGGGCTTAATGACCATGTCCCGGATATCCTTGGCATCATTCAAAGAATGGCCACGACCTTAGCACTCGGGTGTAGGCGTACACCCGTAGTGTTGTACAACATGTATAATCGTCGGGACGAGAGAAGTCTCGCGGCGGAATTATATTAAGTGGTGTGTCTATTAATCTTTAACCCGGCATGACCCGGGCTACCGAACGCAGAACGGACATGTAATTCTTTTACAAGATTATAGGCAAATAATTGTCCCAAGTTATAAAATGTTTTGTGCCTCAGGCATTCAAATCAATTTTTAAAACCTTTTCAAAATGAGTCAGTTAAATTGTATTTACCAGTGAAAACTAACATATTTTCCCAAAAAGACTAAGTGCAGGTACTACGCGTAATAGGTTGGTCTCTCCTAGCATCAAGTAGAAGTCTCGCAAGCTTAGATGCCTGAAGTCTGTTGAACAATGTTTTATATTATTTTGCGATCCGCCTGTGGATCTTTTACTTTCCGTTCGTAATACTTGGATATTACTTCATATCGGATTGTAATATATTTTGCTTCCGCTGTGCATTTAAATTGTGTGGTTTGACTATGATGATATCAACTATGTCACGTACTCCCCACCGGGCCCACCGGTGACACGTGGAAAATTGGGGTGTGACAGGTTGGTATCAGAGCCAACGTTGAGTGAATTAAACACTAGCCTTTTGTGTTTAATCTCAATGACACAATAGCACATTCCTTGACCTTCTGAGTCTAGACTTAACATAGGAATATTTTCATCTGTATTCGGAGAATTGTTGCTTTAAATTCTATATCCGTCGCCAAGCAAAGAAGCCGTAATGGAATTTCTCCCCATTAGAAGCCTAGGGAAGGCCGAGCTTCGTGCTGCGACTGGGGTTAACATAAAGCCAAGGAGAAGCATTCAGAAATAAAATGAAAAAGAAACTCCTTTTTATTAAAGCTCGTTTTCCTTAGTAATCCTTTTAAAGGCATATTTATCCTTCTGTCCCTTCAAGGACAGCATCACTCCTTAGAAGTCCCGTTTAGGGCAACCATGTGCCTGTATGAATTCTAGTGGGACGGTTAGATTTAAAATAACGTTCCTATTATAGGATCTGCCATTATTATAAGATGGCAAAATCTAAAAAGGACAAGACCTAGCTCAGGTGTCATATAAGACAGGGCCAAGATGGTATCTCCATAATTAGATTCAGATCCATAATTAACATCTTAACTTAGGATTGTTCTGCGTTTAATATTAAAAGAGAATCTTCGGGGTAGAACCTAGCCACGAGTCATTATAGACATGGCCAAGATGGTAGAACCTGTCCAAAAGATTCCAAAAGTTTGGTTAACATCTGAAAGTATGTTAACATACTGGGCAAATTGTGATGCAGTATAAATCACACAGGCCATCTTTGAAAATTGGGATTTATTTAAAATTCCCTGTAAGTAAAATAGCCATCCCTTAAGGATGAAGTGCCCGCGGGTAATAAATAACGTCCTCTGGGACTAAGAGACAGTAGAAGTCTGCAACTCACTGTCAAGAAAGGGTAATGAACTGTGATTCAGACCCAAATACCTCGATTCTGTGAAAATCCTGGTTATAAATTAAACTTGTCTACGTGACTAGGCTTTTTGTGCCATAGTTATATTTTAAATAAATTTAGGGTAATTATAATGAAAATCCTGAATAAAATAAATATCATTCCTTTCCTGCCAGTATTTATATTAAAAAGAGTCTCAAAGGGTATAACCTAGCTTGAATGTCGTTAGGGACCTGGCTACGATGGTAAGACCTGTTTAAAGAGATTCAGATCCTTGTTAAACACCTGAAAACGTGTTAACACACCTGACAATGGGTGATGCGATGAAATCACACTTGTCATCCTTGTATTAGAAATCTTCCAAACCCCTCGTTTAGCCTAAAGTATCAATAAGAATCATGTCTAATAAACGTCGAACATGATGTACGCATCTAAACATCCATCTGGGATGTATACCTGTGGGTAAGGATGTATGCATGAAAAAGATAGTTTTATTTCATAACTTCTTGTCAAGACAATGAACTATGAAATTCTCTGATCCGAAGGAATCATTGATTATGTTTTAAAATTTCCCTATTGACAAGGCCTCAGTGCCATCAAAAAGTCTTTTGGAACAAGCCCTTGTGCTATATAAAATGTCAGAACGACATTGACAATTGTGACTGATGTCCCCTGTCTAATAAATATGAATAATCATATTCCGTTTAAACGCCTAAGATGGTTTATTTAAAAAAAAACCTAGGCAAAACATAATCAAATAAACTTAATACTATCTATTGGCCTATATGGTTTGTTTGCACCATGGCTATTTAATTATCAAGTTCGATAATTCCCTATAATTAAGTAAGCTATTACTACTTGGTTTGTAGCCTTCGAAGCATCATCATGGCCGACCCCTCCGAAGCTCGCAATCATCCAGTTAATCAGAATAATGATACAAGACTGAATTTAACGGGCACCGAGTTACAGGCTATGATAGATATAGCCGTAAACAACGCTGTGGACCGTGCGTTGCAGGATCATAAGCGAAAGTGCGATGGCACCCCGAATAAGGGTTGTAAAAAGGGTAAGGCCAGTTCAAACTATAGCCAGTTCAAGCCAAAGGAGGCAAAACCCGAGTGTAAAACCTGCAGGAAGAAGCACTTCGGAAAATGTTACTATGAGCAGACCAGGGAATGTGTCATCTGTAAAGAGGTGGATCCCGAAACCCATGAATGCAAGGACTCGAAAGACAACCAGCAGTTAGGTAAAAAGACTAGATGCAAAATCTGTAATAAAAACCACCTCGGGAAATGCAGATTTGAATCCCAGCCTTTACCCTGTGGAATCTGCAAGTCCAAGGAGCATAAGACCTTGGATTGCAAGAAGTTGGGAGACGCAACCTGCTATGGTTGCAAAGAAATAGGGCACATCAAAACAAATTGCCCAAATAAAACCAAGAAGCCTGGAGAGGCTAAGAAGACCAAAGCTGGAAGCTCTCAAACAGATGCTCAAGAGGCTATTCAGGATGACAATGTCACAACAGGTACTTTCTTTATCAATAACGCTCATGATAGAGTATTATTTAATTCAGGTTCAGATAAGTCTTTCATAGACAATGGATTTTGTAAATCATTAAATCTGCCTGTTAAAAACTCTAAGCGTTAAGTATAAAGTAGGATTGGCCAATGGTACCTCTGAGACTGCTTCAGCAATATTAGATGGATGTTTTATATCCATTAGGAACCATTCTTTTCCACTGTCCTTGTTTCCGTTGAAATAGAGGGACTCGATATAGAGATAGGAATGGATTGATCATCTTATAGCTAAGCCCATATTGTGGGTAATAAGAAGCAAGTAGTTATCAAGACTCCTTATGGTGAGCCTTTGACAATTTAAGGAGACACATGGTATGGATTGCCTATGTATCTGCTGAGTTTGGTGTTTAATACCAAAGCTTCGAGTATGGAAACTCAGAAAAGACAAACAGCAGTCGCGATGCTAGAAATGCGACAAATGATAATGGTGCATCAAATGTGAACCTCAATGTTAATGAAGTTAATCCCCAAAACGGTAATTAACGCAACTATCGGGAAGGCTATGAGAAAAGTCATAAAAAGGGTTCAAGAAGCTGAATGTTGTTTGCTCTAAGACACATATCGCTGCACATGAAAAGAACTTTATTCGCACTTCAAATTCGAAGAATAAACCCAGCAAAACCATAAATGGCAAGGAGCCCATTCTTTTTGGATGTACTTAAAAGTACTTCGTCTCGGGGAAGTCCAGAGACTTCAATAAGTAAAAAAGGGCCATCGATTGCAGGAAATTAATTGATGAAGTAGAAACCATTAGGTGTATCAGTGGTTACGTTGAAAAGAACACTGTGAGGTATGCATCACAGCCATTCGATGGTAATACCCTTAATTAATAAGGACATTAATGAAGTCCACAAGAAAGATTCTCTTATACACTATGGGATGGACCAAGTGTTAAGGACCTTATTAGAAATATCTATTATTCGCATCGAAATGGAAAAAGATGGAATAAGAATTTTCTGACCCTCACCATAAAAGTTCTAGGATGTCGACATTATGTCGCAAATTTTAATTCTTTGACTAAGATAGTACCCTATTCCAATTACCCAAAATCTAAGCTTGAATGCAAGCAATTGATGGTGGTTAGCATCGGAAATAAGAGGGCACAATAGGTCTCAAAGCTTGCTCATTATAAATCCATTATGGATCTACCTCAGCTGCTCACATTTTATAGATTAAGAAATAACCAGCCAAGGTCGGGTCCGCCCAAAATTTTGTCAAAGATTTTTAGCTAAGTTTAAAGGGATTAAGAATGGAGGCGTTTAACCCTCCTGATGTACGATTAGAGGCAGCTCACCTTAATAATGACACCAGATAAATCCCTTGTGGTGATTTTATTGCTAAGAATTACGTTTGGTTTCAGGTATTGCTAAGTCTCTCATAAGACCATAAGTTTAGCAAACTTTTAAGAAACTTTCCGTAAGAACCCCAGATGTTAAGTGTAAGGTAAAACTTACAGGTGAAATCATAAGAACTATTCATTCTGTCCCTGGCAGAAGCCTTCTGTCGTTGAAATTTTGCATCCTCCCTCTAGAGGATGTACGGTAGCACCTGGTTGATATCTTTTCAATCTCCATCGATTGCGAATACCAGACAACATGATAAAAGCGCCATATGAAGATTTGTGTATCTTAAAATGTCCCATAGATTGCTTCCATGCCTGATCAGTATGGAGGTTTAATGCATGGGACCACAAAGATATCCCGATGGTCATAGGGTACTAAAGTCAACTAATGGTATTCAAAGAAGATATCCATAATGGAACTGTCCAAATGAATGTTCCCGATTAAGGAATTCGTGGACTCGTAACATAAACGTGTCATTTTTGACACAAGCAATGATGGATGAACTAGGACCTGAGATATGGAAAAATCTCTATAACCTCCTTGTATCTTGATTATTTTCTCCTATAATTACCCTATTCACCTCCTGAGAGGCAAGTAGAGTTAAGATTTGTATCCTATTTAGGGCTGTTCTATTATGAAATCTCCAAGGTGGCTAGTACCATCATTGGAAGAATCGAAACCCTGATTAAGTAAGTTTTAAAATAAATGATTCATATAGCCTAACTTGATATTATGAGGATTCGATATAGTTAATTAAGAAAGACGGTTCATTTTGCTTATGCATTGACTACCGCAACCCTAATTAGGCAACAATTAAGAATCGCCATCAACTGCCCAGGATCGTCGATTTGTTCGACTAGCTGTAAGGATTAGCTATTCCTTAAGATTAGCTTTAAGCAGTGGTTGGAATAACCATCTCACCTTATGATAAGCTTTTCTATAATAGTTGATATAAGTATTAAGGCTGCTCCTTGGGAGACCTTGTATAGATGAGATGTTAAACATCTATTGTTAGACAGAAAATTGGTAAGTCCAATTATCAGGATCTGAAAGTTGCCTTGGAAACAACAAATAAGATCGTGCAAATCCGTAATCATCTATAGGTTGCCAGTATTCGGCAGAAAAAAAATCAAGGATTAAGGAATGTAGCAACCCTCCTAAGTTTTTGATTGAGGGATAAAGTTCAACAAAGATATCACCCTGGAAGGGTGTACCAATCTGTTAATTATCAGGCTAGTTGAGCTCTAATATATATAACCATTCGAAGGAATCGAATGTATTAAGATCAACTAGCTTATAAGCTAAAACCTATATAAGGAGTTTAGTGGAGCTCGCAATGCGACCCACACTGATGATTTAAGGATGTGTTTCACCAATAAGTCGAGAAACATTATCGCATAATACGCAGATTTATGATATGATAAGAAACCTAGATCGACTGAGGATCGGTAGGTTAAGAAGCCCCAAAAGGATACATGTACCTATTATGGAGGTCAACTTGGGAGCTTAGAAAGACTCCAGACATGCTATGAAAGTTAAGTCCGTTATGCGACAAAAGGAACTTACAGCATTTTAGCAAATCTCAAGGTCGAGATTTCTTTTAAGGGGGTGAGGATGTAACACCTCGTAAAATCACGTCCAATGAGGTATTGACACGTGTAATAAACCCTGATGAAGTCAAACAGCGAAGTTTAGGGACTACTTTTTCGAAAAATCGAAAAATTTGATTTTTAAAGGACTGGAAGTGTTAGCATACCTAAAATAAGTTTCTAAATAACCTCTCACGATGGTGATGTTCACAAATGTGCCGCTTGATGATAAAGTGTAGCCGTTTGCGTAATTAATTGAAAGTTTGCGCAATGAAGGGTTAAAAGCGTCAACATGTTAATTCTTACCTCTGAGTGACCTTTTAACAAACCGGGAGCTTCATGATATTTAATTATACTCTCCGGAATGCCAAGTAATGGCCAACTAAGGTTTTTATGCCTATAAGTCAAGTTACGCGCAACTTTGCAAGTTTGAGGGGCTAAAAGTGTCAATATGTTTAATTATACCTCTGAATGACCTTTTGGCGGACCCGAAGCATCGTGATGTTTGATAATACTTTCAAGAATGCCTAATATGGATTAGATGAGGCTTCAATGCTAATAAATGATGAAATGCGCCAGTTTGCGCAATAGAGGGGCCTAAAGCGTCAACTTTTGAATCTACGCCATTCGGTGACCATTTAAGCAAACGGGAGCGTAGTAATATTTAAATATATGCTTGGGAATGATTATTATGGGCCATGGAAGGCTTAGATATCATTAAACGACATTTCGCGCTACTTTGCGCAATTAAGGGACTAATTGCGTCAAACTGCAAAAGGAGGTTGAATCGTATGGTAACGGACCTTCCGGAATATGTCCATAAGTTAAACATACCCTATTTATCCTTTATATAGCTTAGATATAGGTTTAGAGGTGTTTGGTACGCAAAAATAAACTTTTATGTCATGCAGGGACTAAAAGTGTCAAAAAGTGCACAAGTTTGCACTTTTGCGCATATCTCGCATTCTGAATATCCCCGGACACCCAAAAATTTATGTAAGCACTAAAATATTTTATTTTAGTGATCGCCATGATAAAATTCCATTCGTCGCGTCGTTTGGATTGTTTTTCGCGTCCGTTCGTGTTTCGTCGTAATTAGACGCACAACGTGACCGTACGACCAAACGAACCGACATCCGACATATTATTGAGCATGTTTCATGTCCCTCATGTTTAGGCATCATTGTAGAGGCTTAAAAATGGTTTAACGGGCCTCAAACGCATCAGAAAGGGGCTAGAAGCATGCAGGGACCAAAACTGCCATTTCAGAAACTTAATTTCCAGCTGTTACCAGCTGTTCCAGCTGTTTCCAGGTGTTTCAAGTGGGTTTTTATCAACCTAGGGGCTGTTTTGGGGCGCCCATTGTTTACCAAAACCGCGGGTAAAGGTGTACGGTCCAGATTTGATCACGTTTACCAAGAAACGATCCTAACGGTCCTTGCTTTCCTATATAAACCCACTTAATTCTTGCTCTCATTTCACCCATGATCTGAATTGTTCTAAGTTGGGGCCTTAGTGCTTCATACCTGAACATCCAAGGTCATTTCCATCCTTGCTTGGACCCTTTGTGAGTATCCTTTCGTTCCTAGTTTAATTATTTAGCGGTTATAGCCGTAAGGTCAAGCGTTTCGATAAACGCTTTGACTTTTAAACGGCTAAGCCATGGTTCGCAACGAACATGGCTACGTGACCGTAATTAGGTAGGTAATTAACCCTTAAAAGGGCGCCTCCTAATTACCACGTTACTTAGTTTAATTGTCGGGTCAACTTAAAGTCAAACGGGTTAGTTTTAAACAAAATGCATAACTATTAAATTAGAAGTCATAAAATCAGTTTTGCCACATTAATAACTTGGTAAATATTAGTTGAACATGTCTAAGCATGATTCAACCCGACAATTCTAAGTATAGGCCCGGTTCGGAGCCGAAAGTCGCGAAAGTTGACTTTTGCTTTGACTTTCAGTTCTGACCCGAATTAGACTTATTTAGATATGCCTTAGGATTCCTTTAGGATCATTTTATAGGTTAGTGTAACCCTTTGAGGTTATACAACCTGAATCCTTAGAAATCCTAGTTCATGCTTGTTTCCGTTAAAAGCCTAAATGTTGACCGTTATGCCCTTTTCACCTTAAAACGATATTTTTCAAAATGTGAGAGGATAGAAACCTTCACTACTGAATTATAAACTTGTCCATAAAATTTGACATCAGTTTGAGGTCTAGATTAGGAGTTATGCTCAATAGCGTAATTAGAAGCCTCTTTAGTAATTAAATAGCATAAATTGCATATAGCCTATCTAAACCCAAATTTTTGTACAAAACTTGATACCTACTGTATTAAAATAATATTTTGGGATTTTTAGAAATTTTTATTTAATTTTAGGCTGAGCATAACTTAGTGTTCTAAGCTTAATTCGGCTAATGCCGGTTTTGCCCTTTTGGGCTATAAAATGAGTTTTATAAATCCGATTGACCCCAAACCTTTTTCTACTGATCTAATATGTTAAATAAATTATTTTGAGCCTTCTGGAATTTTAAAAAATATCAGCTTTTTATATAAAACCCGGAAATGGCTCCAAATCGCCTTTTTAAGCGTTTTTAACACATAAGTATGTGCTAGAACCAATTTAAGCATATAAGGTTGAAACCTACTGATGTATTCAGTAAAATTTTATATTTTAAACAGTAGGAGAATATCTTGAGATCAGAATTCCAGCTTTGACCTTTTAGGCCCAAGTGAAATTACAAAAACGCCCCTACGGAGTCTAGAATGGTTAAGATTGATAAATTTCGCAATAGGATCAATACCCTACTGTTATAACATGGTAAAATGAGTAGGTTTACTGATTTGTTCAGACCTGTAACTCAGAATGTCATTTAAACCCTTTTACACCCTTTAAAGTGACCAAAATGCCCTTATGAGGCATAGTTTGGGTTTAAAACCATTTGGGGCATAATGGAAGGTATCATTCTGATATCACAACATATTTTTGGCATATTAACCTCGGAAACTTGTATTTGACTCTTATGGTTGCTCGTTACGCACTTTATGCGTTTGGATCGGCGTAGGTAACTAGTTTACCCATTATAGCCGAAACGGGTCAAACCATATCATTTCGGTCTCAAAATCCAGAATGTGATTAAGTTACCCATATTAAACAAGTATGCAAGCTTGTTGGGTCAAAACCAAATTCTAAAAACGGTCTTCGCCTTATCGTGCGTTTAAACCGTGATCTTCATTTAAGAACTAACCGGTCTAGGCTTAGGCCAAATTAAAGACCCGTTAGAAATCTAATAGGTTATTAAAAATCTTCGTTCTAGATTTAGGAGCCCAGTAAAAGCTATCTGTACTTTCTTGGTGGTATACGGCTGGGATTAAATTTATATTTAGCTCAGGTAAATACGTTTAACTTATTTTCCCTATACGGGCTTGGGGTACGGTATATAAAATACCGCTTGGTCGGGGAATTGACCATAACCGGTCTTGGTTATGTGCAGTCAAATTAACCCGTTTGAAAATGATGTTTTGTTTGTTTAACGCCTTTGGGGGCTTAATGACCATGTCCCGGATATCCTTGGCATCATTCAAAGAATGGCCACGACCTTAGCACTCGGGTGTAGGCGTACACCCGTAGTGTTGTACAACATGTATAATCGTCGGTACGAGAGAAGTCTCGCGGCGGAATTATATTAAGTGGTGTGTCTATTAATCTTTAACCCGGCATGACCCGGGCTACCGAACGCAGAACGGACATGTAATTCTTTTACAAGATTATAGGCAAATAATTGTCCCAAGTTATAAAATGTTTTGTGCCTCGGGCATTCAAATCAATTTTTAAAACCTTTTCAAAATGAGTCAGTTAAATTGTATTTACCAGTGAAAACTGACGTATTTTCCCAAAAAGACTAAGTGCAGGTACTACGCGTAATAGGCTGGTCTCTCCTAGCATCAAATAGAAGTCTCGCAAGCTTAGATGCCTGAAGTCTGTTGAACAATGTTTTATATTATTTTACGATCCGCCTGTGGATCTTTTACTTTCCGTTTGTAATACTTGGATATTACTTCATATCGGATTGTAATATATTTTGCTTCCGCTGTGCATTTAAATTGTATGGTTTGACTATGATGATATCAACTACGTCACGTACTCCCCACTAGGCCCACTGGTGACACGTGGAAAATTGGGGTGTGACAGTGATCATGCGGTATGTGCGTCACCACATGAGTATAAAATGCACACGATGTTATTACTACGGTCTACCTTATTAAGAATAACAATTTGAAGGTATACATGTAAGTTAGATCGTTGACTTTTGAAAGTCAACAGTGTATGAATGTAATGGATGGGCTTTTGAACACAAATGTTAGAGTAGAGAATTAGTGTGTCATGTACTAGATGATTTGTGTGCTATGTATGATGGTAATCGAGTTGCGTGAGATTTGAATAAGGTAACTATTGATATGTGTCTCATGTATGCGAAAATGTGACTAATGGTAGTCAAATAATGTGTAAATAAAAGGAAATGAATGTTTGTATGTATGATCATATATGCTAACTTTGATACGAACGTGATGACATGTAAGGAAAGGAATCGTATCAATTGACTCAAGCACGGAGGGCTAACGCGGCGAGATGAGGAAGGAAGTAATCTCTAATACGCACGCTTAAGGTAAGTGAATTCTGACTCACTTATTAGTATGTATAGGGAGTTATTTAATGCTTATAAATGTGAGAATGTCATGTATGATTAATTAATAAATGGAAATACTAAGGTAGGAATGATTGTCGGGGCGGAAAGTAGCTAGTTGCATCGGAAATAAAATGGTGGAATAGAACGGGTCGAATAATGGCATGAAGGATCTTTAAGCCTTTTTCTTATATTTCAGATTCTGATGTGAGTTAAGATGGTAAACGAATCCGTAATTAAATTACGGACGCGCATAAGCAAGAATTACACAAAACGGACGCTTAGCTCAAAAGTTACGTAAGTTTCAAGTTGAGTTTTGGTTGAAAACATAGCTGGGCACTTTATGCTGCAGCAAAGGGAAGTATTCTGTCGAAATAGGGTTGTTGCGCTACGCGACAGCAATTCAGTTTCACCGTCGCGCAACGCGATAGATGTCTCGCCCCGCGAGAGCCAGTTAGCTGGCAAATCTTGTTTTTTCTAGTTCGTTTCAGCAAGAATGTTCACTCAACAGTTGGAACGTTCACTCGTCAGCAAGAATGTTCACTCAACAGTTGGAGCTGTCACACCCCAACCAATGGCGGAAACATCGGGATGAGACGAAGTGTGAAGATTGCTCGAGACATCATAACGCTAATAATTGTGACAAGTATTTAAATAATCACTTCATTTCATTTCTAAAGAATCAAGTACAAGGTTTTGAAACAAAGTACAACAACATGAATAATAAAATGATACAATACAAATACAATTCTTTCTAAGTGTGTATCTAAGCATCCTATTAGATTCCATGCATCGTCAACATCCACCTGTAACATGTTAAAATAAAGTCAATGCAAAAGCCAAGGCGAGTATACAAGTTTGATACATACATAGCAAAAGATAAGTTTTAAACAATTCCTCATAGCAAGCATGTGATTCAAGATAAGCCTTTAAATATGGTATGTGTCTAACATATCAAACCAAGGAAACGCAATATGCTCATGACATTACCGAGATAAAGGGGCGGGTCGTTAATCCTATAGCGCTACATATGTCACGGTTTGGCTCATACGAAGTTAATGATAAATTCAACACATAAGATAAATCCAAGTTTAAAGCATCAAGCCATCACGTATACAAGCATGTTATAGGAATGTTCATGTGTTTAAGCAAAAGTTCATGTGTAAGTTGTTGATAGATAAACATGTTACACCCCAAATGTGATAAAAGTAAAAGGGGGAATACGAGTATACTCACATAATTGCTAAGTCTTCCGATTATCCAAGTGTTGACGAGTGTATGAGATGAAAAGGATGGAACACCGAAGTTTCGAGATTAAGAGTGGTTATGATTGCGACTCCTAGTGAAATAACGCACGAGTAAGGTTTGAAACAATTCAAGAGAACGAACGAGAGTATTTGACCTAGATATTCAAAATATCTCGAACTCACTATTATTTATAGGTAAGGAAAATAAGAAATTCTAATATTTATTGCTTATAGATTAAATATTTAAATGTTTTATTTTATCGTAAAAATTAACATCTAATACTAATAAAAAAGTATGATTAATGCCACATGGCATTCTTATACTAAAACAAGAGCAACTTAATGCCACATGGCTTTCTTTCATTCAATTTACTACTACTATTATTATTAATTAATTAATTAATACAAAACAATAAAAAATCCTTAACAACTTAATACTAACAAATACTTAGATAATAATTATTTACTTTTGACTTATCTTAAATATATAGTTAATTATTACTAACTCTACTTATGATAAACAATTTCAAATAATGTCAATGTAATAAAAACTTCTTATACTTTAAAATGATTTTTTTACTATATGTTTAAAACATCTATTAAGTAAATTATAATTTTATATTATAATAATAAAAATGGTAAAGAATGGGTTAATCCGATATTTGAAAACCGGTTTTACTTCCGTTCTTTGAAAACACTTTTAATGTTATTAGACTCGTGTAATAAACGGGTTTAAGGATAGAATATCTTCATAATAATTTTGAAGCAAGTCTATACTCACCGGATGTCCTAAATGGAGTTATATTTTTAGGCTTGCCAAACCATTGGTAATTACCAAAGTTCAATGTTCCAGTGACGTTATCAAGAAATATTGATCGAAATAATGGTTTATGTAATGGAACTCGACTACAGGTTCTATCACTGGGTGACCAGGTTATTGAGACACTCATATTATCCGGAACTAATACTTTCACTTGAACGTTTATCCGTAGATTTCGTTTAATACCGTGAAACAGAATGATTCCATTTAAATTGAAAAGAAGACAGTTTTCTCTCGCTTTATATTTTGTTATGACGACAAATAAAAGTATAGAACAATTTCTAAGTAAAGTTGGTGTGTTTCTCAAAGAATCGGTTTTTATACATGACCAATTATTGCGTTACCTATGGTAAAAAATTCACTTATGTAAATTTTTAAAGAGAATATAAATTTAAATAACTTATAAATTTATATCCTTAAACCCGTGTAGTACACGGGTCTAATAATCTAGTTAGGGTTATAAAAGAATGGTAATAATTTCGTTGAGTGGCTATGTTAATTCTATATTAAAGGTTTTAATTAAAGAAGGAGTTAATCAATAAAGCTTTTGGATTTGAATTATACTTACTAATTCAAAAATTGGTTTAAGAAAATAAATTTTGGTTTATATAAACATGTAATAAAAAAAATATAAAGTATAACAAACTTTAGTTTACATATAAACACGTTTTGTTTCACGGAATTTTACGAAAAACGGGCAGAGTTTCCTCTGTTTTTGGACGATCCCAACAACACATGTTGTCGATTTATTTGCCAAAATTCAACAATCAATAAACGAAACAATATATTTATATATATGTTTATATTTTGTTACAAAGTACCTAGAGTTCGGTTTCGCGATTAAACAATCTTTAGATATGAAATAGAACAATATAAATAATATTCGCGACCTTATTATACCGTGACTCGCGTTTAACCCGCTGACCCGAACCCGAAACGAGTCTGAACCGAGACTCCAGTTGACCAGCTTTGACTGAGTTTGACCCGGCAGTTGACCGAGTTGACCGTTTGACCCGAGACACTAAAAAAAACTGAACCGTAACATGCCCAAATCAAACCCGAACCATATTGCCACCTCCACTGCCTTCGTTCCTGTTCGTCACCGGAGCTGAACCCAATCCCGAACCGAAATCAGAAACGAAATGAAGTCGACACATAACTTGTATCAGAATCCAAACCGGAACTGGGTTGAACGAATCTGAAAGCAAATTTCAAAATAGAATCCGACTCGAATTAAAACTGAGACGTAACCGAATAATACTCGAAACTCGTACCTGAACACGACTCAAGTTAAGACTGAACCGAACTCGAATCTGGAACTGAACCGAGAGTCCAGACAGACCGAACCGCCGCCGCCGACTGGTGTGTCGCCGCCGTGAGTGGCGCTGTTGCTGCCGCCACCGCCGTTGCTCCCTCTTATCTCTCTCTCTCTACGCTCTGCCTCTCTCTCTCTCTCGATCTCCGTTCACGCCGTCGCATGCCACCACCGAAATGGTGGTGGCCGGCCGTTCAATGCAGTGGAGGTTGAGGGAGAGTTGTGGTGGGTGTCATGAAGAAGAGGGGGTTGTGGTGTTGGTGGACGACCGTCGCCGAAGGAGACGCCGGAGCTCCGGCTCTGATTGCCGGAAAAAGGAAACGAGGGGATAGAGGGTGAAGGGTGTCGGCTTGAAGAATTGTTTTTGAAAGATAAGGGTTACAACCCTTTTATAGCTAGGGTTTCTTGGGGGGCTTGGGCCCACAAGCCCGCTCCTTGAGTTTTGAGCGGCCCGACACGTTTCTGAAGCACGTTTACGAACCCGATCGTCGTAGAATGTCGTATTATATTAATTTAGGAACGAATATATGTCGAGCAGGGTCGGTATTTGGCGTTGGAAGCTTAATTGCCACCGAAGAGTATCGGCTCGCGCATAACTATTTCTTTAAATGACCGCTCTCGCGAATAACGAACATGTAAATATATATATATATATATACATATATGTATGTATTTATTTTTTTTTTATGATTAACGCCTCGAATGTATGGTACGAATATGAGTTTTCTAAAACAGAAACATGAAATTGCGAGGCGTTACAGGAACGTTCACTCGTCAGCAAGAATGTTCACTCAACAGTTGGAACGTTCACTCGTCAGCAAGAATGTTCACTCAACAGTTGAAATGTTCACTCATGAGCAAGAGCGTTCACTCAAAGTATGTGTGGGAAAGAAATAAGTTTGGAGATATGTATGTGTACAGATCTACCTACATGTTAGTGACGGAATCCATAGGTAAGCATGAATAGAAATGAACATGCACGTAAGTTTGTACGTATGAGACTTATTTATATGGATGTTTGTGACTAGGATATGTTAGTAAAATTATATGGGAATGTAAGTGGTATGTAAGAGCTTGTACGTATGTATGTGTGCGTGTACAAATGTGTGCATATATATGTAGGTGTATATGTTTGTGTACATGTATGATTTATGAATGTATGCATGTATGGATGTAATATGCTATGAATGCGAGATGTTATAAATGTATGAAGGAATGGTTTCATTATGTTTGGGCATTGACGTTTGCTAATGGTGTGCCTTGAAGTTGAAATGTAATGCAGGTAAAGGAACATCTGGTTCATGAGGTATCGAAGTCGAACTCGGAATGAGAAAATACGAGAGGATAGTTGAATGAATCAAAGTTTATATTGTCGAATGATCTTTGATATTAAGTTACATGAGAATAATGTCGTATGATGTTGTTAACGACTAATGGTTAAGTTGTATGTGATGTCCACAGGTACTACACGGATTTCCTCTACCACAAACGAAGAGAAGCGGACATAGATCGAGTCGAGAGCAAGGATTGTACGGAAAAGAACGGTCACTTAGCTTTAATTATGTAACGCCTTAAAGTGTTAATTGAAAGTGAATGTTGTATATTTCTTTTAGTTAATGTTTGACATTCCGTATTTGAGCCTTCATGTAAGAAATGTATCTAATAGAGAAAGAAATTTTCAAGACTCTTTTTTCGCTGCATTGTTTTTAAGTTATTACGTGTGAGGGCATTTCAATATAGTAAGATTATCTACCCACGCTACGGAGTTTTAGTCAATATCTAATTTGGTTCAGTATAACAACCGAAAGAAATATAATCAAAGGCATATCTACACATGTTTTACTCCACCAAAAGCCATAAAAATAAATATAATTTAAACACTGGTAGTGGTACGGGCTGATTTTGAATTACTTGTAAATGGTAATGTAAACACTATCTTAAATGCAACTTTAATGAAAATTTACGTCTAAACGTAAACCATCTTAAAATTATACCGGCATGTGCATAAAGAACGTAAGAAAATATTATAACTTAAGTTAGAGAACGGTATGGCGTGTTGTGGCAGTGTCGAAACGTAAAGTAACTCGAATTTATACCGTCTAACGAAAACGTATTTTATTTGAACCGGGTTGTTTTCGTACAAAATTTAAGTAAAAACGTAGACCAGTTGAAAACATATATAAAAATAAGAACGGAACATATTATATTTGACCTTACTCATTTCTGAACAAAATTACATCAAAACGTAGACAATAATAAGCATAAGAACATGTTATAACTCATTTTTTGGAAAAATTTACGTCAAAACATAAATTAGTTTGAATTTATACCGATGTGTACATAAATATAAACACATAAAAATCCATTAAATTTTTTTTTATAAAAGTTAAGGGGTTATAAGTGTCAATGCTGAAAGTTAAGGATTAAAAGAATAGAAAAAAAAGACAAAAAAAAAAACAAAAGAAAAAACATTGTTCACAAAGTTTGTTAATAATTGTATTATAGTTAATTTACATAAAAAGATAATGTCTTTTAAAATTTTAAATTATTTAGAAGATCATCTAATTATTGAAATCAGTTCAACTGGTCCAACCATTACATCGGCAAGATAGACTGCTTTGACAATCAATAAAATTATAAAAAAAGGGAAAATCACGAAATAAGCTAATACCCACACAAATTTCAAAAATAGCCATTTGTGGCTTCTTAGTGGAGAGGCCTCACTGAAAACTAAGCAAGTTCGGCGTCTCTACAAGTTTTTTCTTTATTTTTCCTTGTCCACCACAACGTTTAAACACTCATAAACTTTGTCTTACAATAATGTTTTTTTAAATACACCAGATTAAGAGAACTTTTATCGTATGAAAATGTTATGTCAATTTAAAAATCGTGGTGGAAAAGAAAAATAGGAAAAAGGTTGAGGCATCTGAGTGGAGACTCTATGCAAGCTTATAGAGACGCTACAACCTTTTCCTTTTTTTCGTCACGATTTTTAAATGGTCATAAATTTTCATATAATAATGTTTTTTAAGAGTAAATTACACAGATTTTCATTTATTTACACACAAAATTTCACTCTCTATCCTTTGTCTTTAAAATGTGCGATGCATTTCCTTTAAGTACCAATTTTGCACACTCTTTGTCCTTTTCTCTAACCATCATCCACCAACCCAGTTAAATGCCATAATGTGATGGGCAAAATTGTCAATTTACCGTGTCCCTACCCTTTAAAACCCCAGAATTATTCATTCTCACAACCCAAACCCTAATTTGTTTAAAAAGCTCCAGCCACCATGAGACTTAGTGGGAGGAGTACGAGATTTTTGTGAAGAATGGGTTGCAAGTGGGTGGTCAGATGTGTATAAGTGGTTGGGTATGATGGAGATAATGTGGCTGAGGTGGGGGTCGGAGTTTGTGGTTGCAGCAATGGAGAAAGTGGTGGGATGGTGGTTATGGTTCAGGTTGGTGATGGTTTGAAGATGGTGGACGGGCTGTTTAAACTGAATTTGCAGCTTGATAACAATGTTTGAACGGAGGTGGTACAGTGGTGGAGTTTGTGACAACTCGCATTTTCACGTTATTACCGTTAACTTTCTCAGTGAAATCTTTACCACTTTCTAGCACTTACGTACTTGCATCCACGTTATACATGTAGGATATAACACGCAAACATAAGCTAACATAAACTAGTGGAACTAGTTTCGTATACTCGGAATTTAAATGCTAACTTTCTATGCAAGTTATAAAGATTGAAACTTGAAGGACTTAATGTGTAAATATTGGAAAAAGTCACAAATCCGGAAAACCCCTAAATCTTCACAAATTTGGAAATCTCCCTTACCCACCCCCTAAATTTGGAATCCTACTAAACCCTTAACAAATTCGGAAACCTCCCCCCCCCCCCACCCATTCCCTAAATTTGGAACCTCTACCTTGTTTTATAAATCCGAACACCCCTTATAACTATACCCAAACTCATAACCCGTTAGGTTTTGCAAAACTCGAAACTTTTATAAACTCGGATCAAACTTTCACCGACTTAAAGTTTGTTATATATATACATGCAAACCCTAAACCGTAACACAGTTTCTACAATTCTTGTTTCTTTTCTCTGAACGGTGACTTCATCACTCTCGACTCTCGAATCTCTTGATAACTGGGTGATAAAACTTATCTACATACAATTATACATGTTTTAATAGTTGAAAAGTATGATAACACGATCACGAACACGTTTTTATAAGGATCTAAAAGCAACCAGTTTCTACACAGAATTTTCAGTCAACTTGTATTGAATGTAACTTAATCAAAACATAACAAAAACGTATGGTTCTTAAGTCAGTCAAAGTTTTCGAGGAAATATATTTCAAATGCAACTGGATTCATAATTTTTCGACAAATTTAGGCCAGTCAAAAGACTAAAACGGAAACACAGGTACATGCTGAGTTTTTCTGCAGAAGTTGCAGCTTGTTACGAAAGTCATAACTTGGTCTATGTTTGGAGATAATACTTGATATTTTTATAGTAGATAGTTCTAGGAGGTTACTAAATTCTCCAACTGGAATTACGTTAATCAGATCGACAGGTATTTTGATATAAATTAAACCGTAAACTGTCGACAGAATGTGACGAAATTGCCCTTTATATGCTATATGATTTTTGATGATTTTTATGTAAATGTTTGTACTTTGAGAAAATTAAACAAACCTTTTCGGATCTAAAGACACCTCTCATAAATTATTTGTAAATTTTCTAGTTTATTTACTATTTTAAACGAAAATCACGAAAACAGCTCAACAACAGACGTTGAGCTAAAATCGCTGAAACTTGATGTTTATGTGTATAAGTGCAATTACTTGTTAGTACGAGGTGTTAACTGTTACTTGACATCTAAACGGGTTATCATTAGACGTGGTACACCTTAGGATTTGTATACACGCACGTAACTATACGAACGAAAAACTAAGTGTCAACATGTATGTATAATACATGGTAGTATACGTGTAGAATTAATGTGACTTATGTGCATAGTAACTCATGACAAAACGGTAACCATATCATGACTTGGTTGGCCACACTTAACTCTAGTCACTAAATTCTAGCCGAGCAAACCTAAGGTGAGTTCACTACTTTACTAAAAGCATGCAATCCCTGGTTTTGGGATTACACTATCCCTGATTTGTGACCACACTTTTATTCCTGGTTTGGAATATGATAACTTAAATACTCTAGTTTAATTTCATGTTTACAGTGGAATAAACGGAACATCTATCTTGAAAGTCCCTACTCTTTATACCAATCAGTTGTCGGGTTGGCAAACGAGGTAGTAGTTGATAGCGCTATTAGGTTTGACAAAGCCTCACACCGTACTGCGAGCCGGGCATGAACTTTTGACCTTAACTATTGCATCAATGTTGATCGACATTGATGCGGAGGGCAGAAAAACTTACTACGTAAGCTTTCGGGATCACATGTTTAGTTGCTTAACAATGGGTTAGCTACCATCACATGCCTTTAAAATATTGTATTAGGAACTTACTTTTTGTTGAACTAAACTGTGAACTCACCAACTTTATGTTGATACACTTTAGCATACTTTGTAGTTCATTAGGGACAGCGCACATGGGAACGGGCAGCTTGGAGAGTGTCATGGTGTTTAATAAATTGTTTTCAATATTTATGCTAAATAACTGTGGTGTTTGATTATGTCTGGATTTTATACCTTTGTTTCCGCTATTAACTTAAATTAATGTTTCAAACATTGAGACTGTTATCACTATTCATGTTGAATGTGATAATTAAACATTTTCCAAATTACTTGAATATTTCAACATGATTAGTGGCTTGATCCTGGCATGTCACGCGCCTCGTGGTAAAACCCCGAATGTGGAATTTGAGGGTGTGACAGAGTTGATGCAGATTGGAGGTGAAGAATGGTTGTGAACGGGTTTTGGCTGTGCAAAAAAGAGGTGGTCAAAATGATTGGTTGTGAGGTTTCAGTGGGCGTCGAGAGGTCCGGTTGAGTTGTGAGTGGTGACGGTTGTGAGGTGGTTGCGTTTACAGGTGATGGTGGTGATGGTTTGGCAAGTGGGGAAGGAATGTGGTACAGTGACATTTAAAGGTTACGGTGCAGGGTAGTGAAAGGTGGGTTAGTGCCGGGTCAGTGGAGAACGGAGGGAGTGACACCAGTGTTGGATGATAATAGTTGGAAACGGTGAAGAATGTTGGTCTAGGGTTTTAATGGGTAAGGAATTGACAATTTTGCCCCTCACATTATAGCATTTAACTAGGTTGGTGGATGGTGCTTAGAGAAAAGGACAAAGGGTGTTCGAAATTGGTATTAATAGGACATGCAATGTACATTTTAAAGACAAAGGACTAAAAGTGAAATTTTATGTGTAACTAAAGGATAATCTGCGTAATTCACTCTTAAAAAAGTTAGACCAAATTAAAGATGGTATGTGTAATTTTTTTAAATATTATTGTATGAAAAAGTTATATCCGTTTAAAAATCATGATAGAAAAGAAAAAAAAATGAAAATTGTTGTAGCATCTCTATACAGCTAGTGTAGAGTCTCCACTCAGATCCCTCAGATAGCTATTTTCAATATTTATGTAGTTCAATGACTAATTTTGTGATTTTTTCCTTATTTCATGGAAGTTGTAAATATTTTATCACCGAATACGTAGTTGTGTTCAAATATTTTATTTATTTTTTACAAATTAAGTTTTCTGTAATAATTGTCGTTCGTTAACTTCTATATGAAAACAATGAATATGTAGTTGTGTTCAACTTATTTTTCTTGACATTCCAAGAAAAATTTTGTTGAAATTAGACCTGTAATTTAAATAGAGAATTTTTACTATCGTAAGTTACAGCGAGTGCAGTACTATGACGAACCGAGCAGATACAAATTGTACAACATTGAAACCGGCATTTGTATTATCAGAATCGGTTATAATTATTGGATCAATGTAAAACACGATTTGATTTTTTAGGTTACATAAAACAACATTTGTATCATGAAATCATTGTGAACAATTTTTTTCGAATCCTAAACTTTATCGGGGGGTACTGGTACCGTAACATAGCGAACCAATAACTCCTCAACACCGGTACCGATATCGATTTTATCGGAATCGATATCATTATTTGTTTTTAAAGTTTTCGGATGATGTAAAACGTGTGTCGGTATCCAATATTTTTCAGTCAAAAACTATACAAAAGAAAAACCATATAAACCATAAAAGGATATCACCACATATTTTGCATCGATCAAAACCAGTAATAATAACAGTTCTTAAACACTGATACCAGTAACGATGTAGTTCGGTCGATATCGGTTCGGCTCATTACGGTATCGATACTCGCTATAACTTACAATATCAAGAAAATACTTTATATTAAATACAAGTATAAAACTTCGTATTCAATAACATTTATATTGAATTTTTGAGATAAAAACATAACTTCGTATTTTATTAAATAAGTTAAAGGTGTATATTGTTTTTAGTGTAAGAGTTGAAATTGAAACTTTAGAAAAAAACAAAAACACACATGACCATTCACATCCCTTCTGATAAATTTTGTGGGGGTGCTCTTTTATTTTATAAAGGTGGTTGCAAGGAGTTGCTGATGAATGATAGAGAAAAGTTCATTTATATATTTAAGAGGATATTGTTTATTATCATGAATTTTTATTATATTTTAAAAGTGGTTGTGACTGGATGAAAGAAAATGGTACTATTCAACTGTATATTTGAGTAGACATTGTTTATCCTCTATAATTCTTTAATATATATTTTGAAAGTGGTTGTAAGTGGACGAGAAATAAAAGGTAACGATAAAAGTATAAGAAATTATTATTTAATTGAAAAGAGAAAGAAAATATAGTGCGGTCTATAAAAACTACTAACCTAAACCTAGACACCCTAGTTTTAAATTTATAAACTAAGACTCTCTAAATGCTAGACCACTGACAGGCAAGTGTACCTATCGTACGTAGTAAAGCCTAATGAAGTCCGAGTATCGAACCCACGAGACACTAGCGACGCTAACTAGACTCTGACTCAACTAATTACTTAACCGGTTTTAATTTGTATTTTTGGGTTTGAAGTTTTAACTAATTAAACTAATAATCTAAATGAACCAAGGGTTTAACCTACTGAGATGGTGAACTGGCTGAAAACAGGTAATGATGAGAAAGAACTACCTAGGCTTCGAATCTTACTCATGAAGTTGGAATTGACTTGGCTATGGAAACTATGTTGGAACCAGGATCTAAAGATATTTTACCCTCAATTAACCTAATAAACCCCCGATTTCTCGGCCAGGCCTACAAGGAAACCTAAAGGTCTATAAACTCACTGGATGGTTGGATTGACTCTCGTCCTCTCCAACTATACTAAAGTACTCGCTAGATTGACTTAGATTTCTCACTTCCCAATCACAATACACCCTGAGGTGCAAGGAGTAACCCGTAAATTCAATCTATGACTCAGATAAGCAAAGAATAAAAGGAAGTATAAGAAAACCCGATTTCTCAGCGTTTGAACTCAACCCCCAATACCAAAGACAAACCTGACTACCTACCAGATCTCTCTGCCATAGAATAAGAAGAATACTTATTACCTCTAAACTCTCAATTAATGTTTCTATGGAATTCAGGCCTAAAACCATAAAGAAAACTACAAGCACAAAGCAAGTAATTCTAATGAGCACCCAAACATGAAAGACATTCACTAAGTTGCTCATGAAACATTAAAAGATTATAAATTAGCAAAAAGTACGCACACACATCATAGAATCATAAACAAGTCTTTTAACTAAAATATAAATCCAACAATAATACTCACAACCAAGCCAAAATCGAAAGTCAAATAGTCATCATCTCAAACCTAGGTAGCTACAAAAGTTTAGCCAAATATCATGGTCAAGAAAAAGAAACAAGTCTCAAAAAATAAATAAGTCATGTTCATAGTTTTAATAACACAAAGTAAATTAAAACTAAAACTAACTTGTTTACGAAACCGTGACTCAACCTTGATCGTGACTTTGAACTCTTTTTTTTTCTCGATCTCAGCCTCCTGTAAAATCAGCCGTCAAAACTCCTCCCCAAAACAATTGCTTCTGTCGTATGCTCCAATTAATAGGCTCCTCCGTCTGATGTCTTTCGAATAGATCCCTCCAATTAAATGGGCTTCGGCCCAACAAGCACTCCCAATAAAAAATATTGCAGCCTCTTTCTTAATTGTGCGTCCAACTCTTCATCTTTAATTGTTGAATGGCTACACAATCTAAACAAAACAATGGATTAAAATACTAAATTAATTCCTGTCTTTATAGCCAATAAATGTCAAATTTATGAAATATTAAATGGTAACTCACGACAGGCATTTCTTTCAATTTCTAAATTCCTTGTTTCTAGATTTCCATAACCACATGAACTAAATGAATTTTTTTACTAATAATAACTTTCACATATGGTTCCATCATTCTCATTAACATCTCTTTTATCTTCAGTTAATTAGACCATTTAACTTGTTTTTGTTTAAAACCCACCAAATATATATATAAACCAAGAATGGGTATAATTTAATAAAAGCAACCCCAAAGCTAACCAAAAGTGTAGGAATATTTATATTAAAATATGTACATTTTAGACCATATCATTCATTATCATGAATTTTTATTATATTTTAAAAGTGGTTGTGACTGGATGAGAGAAAATGGTACTATTCAACTGTATATTTGAGTAGACATTGTTTATCCTCTATAATTCTTTAATATATATTTTGAAAGTGGTTGTAAGTGGACGAGAAATAAAAGGTAACGATAAAAGTATAAGAAATTATTATTTAATTGAAAAGAGAGAGAAAATATAGTGTTTTTAGTATAATCAGGGTAAAAAAAAGGTGGAAGGGGTGTGGATGCTCTAAGGCTAAAGGATGTGAGGTCATGGTTGGGACATGATTCATTACTTAGGAACATGAATGGAAGGCTACACCACCCCCTTGCTTGATCCACCATTGTTTGCATGGATTAAACCATGGCAACCATGTTCCTCCTTTCCATTTTTCAATAAATCATTTCCTTTTTCTTTAGACAAAGATAAATTAAAATAAATAAGGAGCTAGTGGTTTGGGTCATGACCACACCCTTAGGGTAGTGGTTTTGAATGGTGAATTAGAGATGAGTTACATGGTACTGACATGGAGGATCATAGTAATCACAAAGGTCATGACCACACCCTATAGCCTAAGTGTTTATCGGTGTGTTCACTATATGTTGAAATAAAATAGTAATATATGGGAAAAGTTTGCTTATCAACTAAATAACCTTTAACATTATTGTTTCTCTCACTTTCACTCACAACCACTTTAAAAATTATTAAAAAATTAGTAGGGGTGAACAATGTTCCCCAAATATAAAGATGAACAATAATATTTTCTCTCTTCTCCACTCACAACCACTCAAAACCATTTTTTATAATATGCAGAACCCACTCACATAAAAATACAGAATGAGATTTGAATGCTCTTTGACCAATTTTTAATACATTTTTCCACCATTTATACCCTATAATTACACTAAAAAATACTATATAATCTTTATTCTTTCAATTATATAATACTTTTTATATCTTTATAATTACATTTCATATCTCCTCCACTCACATAAAAAAACACTATATAATCTCCCTTCTTTCAATTATATAATACTTTTTATATCTTTATAATTACATTTTCTATCTTCTTAATTAAATATGCAGATGAACAATAACATTTTTTCTCTCTCTCACTCCCAAATACTTACAACCATTTTTATAATATAAAGAACACCTTCACAAAATTTGATAGAAGGGATATGAATGCTCTTAGGGGTGGAAATGTTTACGAAGTCGCCACACTTGTTGCAACATCTCTTTCATTCACATCCGTATTCAGTACCACATCAACTTTCATCACAACTTGCCTCTTAGTTATCACAACTTGTTAAATTATAAAAAATGTGTACGTTTATCGTGTCTCTCATACCACAACCAATTTTTAAATAACAAACTTTTAGAAAAAATAACTAAAAATTTGATTGGCTAGTGGGAAAATGGGGCCCACCCAATATCTGTGCTTCTAGGTAAGAGTGGCAAAACCACAACCCGCCTTGCTAAATCTTCCTTGCCAATCCATCATATGCTGCGAGTTGTCGGGGAGTTGCACGCCGCAACTTGCTACAAGTTGCCGAACCACTCCCTCCTCCCTTAGTCAATAGTCATCTAATCTTGTATGCAAACATTGAAATTATGTTTGTTATAGGATTCATTCTGTTACTTCCACTACTTGTCCGGTAGAATGAATTAATGACCATCGACTTTTTATTTGGAGCTCGCATGTAATTGTTTTCTCTATATTCAACACTTTTGGTGGGGGATCTACAAACTTAATGGGTTGTACGTATTTTGGACATTGTTTGGAGAAACTTAAATACAATGTTATAGGTCACAAGAATTTGATCTTTGGACAATATTTACAATGATAACTCTATATAAATTTTCATATACCGATGGTTAATCAACAAAATAAAAGAATACATACCATGGCACCAATTAAAGTGAAGCAATGCTCAACACTCAAATCATTTTATCTTTTTCTCTTTAAGAAAACTACATAAAAATAGTCCCAGTGTTTAAATACATTGTAAGAACTTTCAAAATCTGATTCAACCGTACAGTACTACTCAAACAAACACAAACATTAACAATTCTTCGAGTTGATTCACATGTAATCGTACTCTCTATCCAAACCTGTTGCAGTGTGAAATATCAGCAAAAGTTGAATATTAATAGGCAATTTATACACTACATTTATATCATAATGAGAAGCCAATGATCTCTAAATCAATTGGTGAAAATCTTGCATTTCTCTTAGTAGATGCAGGTTCAACTCTCACTTGATGCAGATTGAAGCACTGGTGGGGAATGATAGGAGACCCAGGAAAACCTAGGTTCGATATGAGCCAAACGGATTTTACAGGTAATTTCACCGGCGGGTGGGTTACCGGGTTTTCCCCGGAATTGGTGGTGGACTCAGGTTACTCTCAGAGTACTCCGTTTGGTCCAGTGAGTACCCCGAGAGTGCTCGTTATTGTTTCTGTTAGCCGTTCAAAAAAAAATATACGATAATGTGAAGAAAATAGAAAGAACATGTATATACAAACATAGATCTTCATAAAGTTGTTGATTAAGATTCGGAAAGAAACATACCAGTGGATGATTAGTTTGAAAACAAAATCCATAAGAACGTACATTAGAGAAAAACAAAGAAGAAACGTTGAATGATTTCTAGAAAATAGGAAGATAGAAATTGCGTAATTATGTAAGCAACAAACAAGTTATAATTTATATATTATATACAATATAATTTAAAAGTAGCAAGTTTCTTTTTACAAATTAATCATTTCTGGCAAAATTATTGGTATGTAATTTCAATTACATTATCATAAATCTAGTTTTTTTCTTTTCTTAAAGGCCTTTGGACAATAAATTTTCTAAAAAACTAGCTCCAAGATCCTCAAACTCAAGTATCTCAATGTGGTCATAGCAATATGATCCTTCTAAAGTTTCCAATCTCTTCAATGGAGGTGGTCCATTCATGATCATCATCTCCTCTTGGAGTTCTCCCAATTCTCTGAAAACCCTTTTGTTTGTATGACAATCTTTTGCTTGTAAGCTATGAATATATGTCGAATTCGTCTCTTGAGAACTCGTGGAAGGATCATTTGAGTCGGCTTGTGGGTGAGTAATTCCCAATGCTTGTTCTACCACTTGGATTGGAAAGTTTAGCTTTGCTTTTGGACCTCTAAATCTTAAAGCAGCTTTATCATAAGCCAAAGCCGCTTCTTCGGCTGTCTTGAATGTTCCAAGCCAAACGCGTGCTCCTTTTCTTGACGAATCCCTGATTTCGGCTGCATACTTTCCCCATGGGCGTCTCCTGACTCCCCTATAACGTTTCTCAACCGTCACAACATTAGCTTTTGGACTTGTCATATCGTCACCACTTTTTGAAACAAACTCACATGAATTTTCCAAATTTTCCGAAGGAAAAACTGTTCCTTCAAGAATTTCTTCCCATTCTTCCGCTCCCATAGATATCCATCTACCTAGGCTCGGCAGCCTTTGTAAAAATCCAATTGATTCATCATCTCTATTGAGATCAAGACTTGGTAATTCTTCCCATGTTTCGGAAACTTCACATGATTTCTTTGATGTTTCATCGTTCGTTTGACAATCTTCGCCAATAAAATTCGCCCATATGTTTTCTAGAACCCCTTCGGATGGTGGAGTTTGTAATTTCTTTTCAACTGCCATAGCTCACGACAGAAGAAAAATAGTTGGAAGATATTATATATATACACACACAAAGTTGGTATATGGCTAGAAACAACTCATCTTTGATTAAATATTATCTAACAAAGTATGAATGTGAAAATGGTAAGATACTTAGCATTAATCAAGGATGATTTGAAAATTAGGGTTTAAGGAAAGGAGGTGGAGTGTTGACTTTGGTATAAACTGATGTAAAAATGAAACTATTGTAATATTTTGTATTCAAATGATATGATTATTAAATGATGGTATGATGAGAAGTCAATTAAGTGCATCATAATCAAAACAATCTTCTTACGGTGATGTATATATTTATGGTTTACTTAAGTACTAAGTTATTTCTTAAAACATTCCTTCTAGTTTTTTTTAGCTAATACACCACCACCCATTGGTTCCTTCTTTTTTTTTTTTTTTTTTTTTTTTTGAAATGTGTGAATTATTCGCAAATGCAGGAAGGTCTAGCATATGTTCTCTTAACTGGGTCCGTGCTAGACAGTGGTGGATCCAGAAATTTTTTTCACTGGGTTCACTTTTTGAGATGCTTATGACTTAACATAAAAAATTTTGGGTCGGTTCGACGGTTCAGATTGGGTAAGGTCCATCACATAATAAAAAAATACGATACAATTGTATTTGTAAAGTAAAATGAACACAACTTTGCTTCTCATCTTGTCAACCCAAATGTAGCTTCTATATTTCGTACTTTATACAATGATAGTTGTACCTCTGATAGAGAAAGACTACAGAAGTTAAAAGGGTAACCCTATAATCTATATCATGAGCTAGGCATTCTCTTAATCATAATAACCCTTAATTACTTTTCTTGATGACACACACAACACTAGTAAGATCACCTTGCATCATACATGTAACATAGTATGTGTTGCTGAGATTGAAAAAATATGTAAACTATTTCCTAGTTTTATAGCTTACTTAGGGTGTTAAATGGATCGTGTTTACGAGAAGCATGAAAATCATGTCGGAAACATGAACCCGGATACGAGAGGGATATTTGCAGGTTGATACGAAAACGACATGTTTAAACCGACTTTTATTATATTTTATTTTCTTGCATTTTAATAACTCGGAAGTTATACATAACTAAAAAATACAAAGGTGTATAGAACTATTATGTATAAATTATTAAATTTGAAATCAATTCTCTTTGAACTTTTAGATTATGGCGTAAAATACATAACTATGACATTGACACATTTTAAAAACTAATAATAATAAACGATTAAACAGGTTGTGAACGCCAGGGGACCTAAACACGACATGTTTAGCTAAACGTGCACTGACCCAAACTTGTTTAAGCTAAACTCAAACCCATGAATTTCATACCTAAGTGTACCCTAAAATTATATGTCATACATAACATGAAATCTCTGATTCCAAATAGATGACTTTTATAAAAAGTAAAATATATTTTAATGTTTAAAGGAGCCAAATGGTAAAGTTCGATGTTTTGTATAAAAGATCAGATTTTAAGACTCTGAAAAGTAATTACCATAATAGCTTCTCTTTCATCTAATAATGAATTTGTACATAGAATTTTAGTGAAAGAATATGAAGACCTTTTAGTTTAACCCTAACATGAGAGAGAGAGAGAGAAAGAGATGATAGGTGGACGCCTCACGGCTGTAAAGGTGGAGGTGGTTGTTCGATGGAGGCTTAGGGGGGGCAGGGGTTGGAGAGGGTGGAGGATGTTCGATGGTCTGATGATTGTTATCTTTTTAGTTTAACCCTAACATGAGTTTTAACAAGATACAAAAAAACAAAAAAAACAAAAAAAGCGGAACAAATAAGAATACGTGTTGTTGCAGACTCGAACTCGAGAAGTAATGGTTAGAAAAGGCAGATTATACCACTTAAACACTAAAAATATTGTGTAACGGGTTCACCCACAATTTATTTATGGGTTCCTTCTATAATTTTCATATAGGTTTTCACTAGAAGTTACAAACCGAATGGGTTCATGGGAACCCGGTAATCTAACCTAAATCCGCCCCTGGCGCTAGAGAGCCGCCTCGCACAATAGATCCTCAATTTAAATCTCTCAATGAGAAACCCCTATCACTCAGACTCGAACTTGAGACCTAGAGGAGAAAACTCACCCAGACTCACCATAGATGAAACTTAAATACCCGTGGTCACCACTAGAGCACCAGTGATGGTTCCTTTTAGTTAATAAATAAGTGGGTTTACATATACATAGACCATTAAAGCCTAGAAGTAAACAGCGGGCGGGCAGTTGCATTCGATGTATAAACTAATCGAGTTGAAGAACTGCAAATAATGGTATTTCTTGGAGATCAAGGAAAGATAAAGTAGTCTTGGGAATAACGTTGAATAAATAAAAGATCACACGCTTGGCTATAATTTAATAATACTCTGTATAAATTATCAACGACAAATCAGGGAGGGTTACTTACAAAACAAGATAAGTTATAATAGATACGACCAATTAATTCAATGTATTCCAAGATTGAGATTGAGATTGAGATTGAGATTGAGATCTTATGGTTTCCTGTTCCCACCTGGCATTTGATTTGTAACGGTGTGATTTAATTCTTTTTCCTCAAAATAACCTTTTTTTATAGGATAACAATGTTTAGAGACCAAGTTACACCTAGTATACACAATCTCAAATAAAACATTGAAACCAACCAGGGCAGGCCCATGAGCCTGAAGCTAGGACTTTAGGCCCCATTTGATTAGGGCCTTCAATTTTATATAAAAAAAATTACATAAGTAAACTGGGCTTGAGGAAAGAAATATGGAAATTGGGCCCGTGTATAAACTTCAAATTTTCGGCCTTTAGAGTTTAAGCGCCAGCAAATTTTCGGCATGCACAATTTTTTTAATTATCCTTCTGATTATGTTAATTCGCAATGCACCTGATCTAATTAAGTAATTAGTAATATGTTTATGCCTAGGGCTGGCAATTCTGACATGAACACGATAACATGGTACGAACCTATACGAAGTTATTATGTTTCGTGTTTGACCTTAACAGGTTTCGTGTCTAAAACAGGTCGACACGATAAGACCTTAACAGGTTTCGTGTCTAAACAAGTTAAAACCCGTTAACCTGTTAAGACCCGTTAAGTACATGTTAATAATTAAAAATTAAAAAATATTATATGTAGGTGTGGACACGGGGTCATCAATCGTGGTACCTGAGATGAATTATACACAAATACACACTGTGCTTTTTTCACAATCCAATCCCTAATTTTTAAATCTCTCTCACAAACACCACCATTCCCTATCCGGTTCTCAGCTTCCCCAATTTGGTCTTGTTCGTGTCTTAAACCGGTCGTGTTCGTGTCTTAACAGATCGTGTTCGTGTCTTAAACAGGTCGTATGATACGTTGGAAATTTTTTCGTGTCTTAACAGGTCGTTTCATGTAACCTGTTTATTAACAAGTTCGTGTTCGTGTTTCAAAAATCTGACACATAAGATTTCGTGTCATGTTCGCGTTTACATGTTTCGGGTTCGTGTCTTATTGTATTCGTGTCTTAACAGATCGGGTTAACCCGTTATGCCAGCCCTATTTATGCCCTATTGTTTTTTGTCTTAATATATTTACTTTTGGTGCATTTGGTCTGTGATTTGTGTGAATCCTACCATAAAAAAAATCCCGTTTTAATATTTGTTTGTTTACTTTTTCATGAAAGCATTTAAAAAGATTCAGTCTGTAAATGATCCGCTAGATTGTACCTGAGGTACAATCACTTTCTCAATTCATGTGAAACAAACTGTTTTGATAAATATGGATTGAAAGGTATTGAGTACCAGCTGATTGTACAATCAAATAAATGATTTATGAGGTTTGTTTCTCTACAACCATATCCTACATGTCTAAAGGATTAGACAGATTATATTGTTTATGCTTGTTTATATTGTTTGTTATAATGCAAAATGAGTCAGTTGAGACAACAAGAGCTACTAGGGATGTGACTGTGCAAAGAGACAACCCAACTGCAACATGAACCTTTTTTCTTGGTACATTTATCGTTTTACCCATTTACTATATAGGTGTTGTTTATATTTAGTATGTTAATCCACCGTCTCATATATGAGTCTACATTTGATTTTATTTTTTAAAGTCAAATGGTGTTTCAATAGTCGTTTTCAAGCCTGGATAAAAGACATCGTTTTTAATAATGAAAACCGGAAAGACCCCAAATTTTCATTTCGCTGTAGGCCTCTAAAAAGGTTGAGTCGGCCCTGAAACCAACCAAACCATTCAAACTAAGTCAAATTGGCTGGTATGGCCAGGTCTAGGGTAACGCGGTTCAGTTTATGGATTACAGTTTTAAAAAACCGGTTTTGATGGTTCGTCATACGACTTTTGGCTTGGATTTGACCGTGTAGTTAAATCAATATATACATAATCTCAAGTACAGATTGTACTTGCCCCTGTATGGAGTGACAGTTTGAAAACTTGTAATTGGTTATGCTTTGATTCCAATCTACTTGACTTTGATAAGTAGCAAACCTGTAGTCGGTTAATCAATTCCTTTCATCTAATCCGTTCCTTTCATGTAATTCGACTTTCTACATGTGATAATAGACTAATCAATCCTTTAGTTTTTATGGTTGTGTTTACATTCTCTTACCATAAACGTGACTAATTTATGGACTTTTAGAAAAGTTATAATATCCGGCCTCACATACCGTCAATTTTGGTCGTTTTGCCTCAAATGAGTTACACATCCAGAAACTCACGAATTTATTTTTGGTTTCCTTGGTTGAGACTTCCCAGGGGATCACCCAACTTAGTACCACTCTTACCTGGGCACGCTTAATTATGGTGTTTTCATCTGCTCTACAACCAATGTGCCTAAGACTCTCTTCTAACCACAATCGATGTATCGTTACAAGCATCCCTCTTTTGGACTCATCTTCCACGTATCATTACAACTACCCCACCCCCTTGTGGATTCATCATCCCCGATGAGATTTGCCCCACTGTCCCAATCATTCATGTGAGTTCGCCTTTTATGATGAGGTTTGACCCACCATACCGAACAACACAGTAGTGGCTTTTATACCATTTGTAACTCACGGCATCTCAAACCACCGATATTGTCATGCTTTGGCCCTGATGGATTGCCAAGCTAGAAACTCACATATTTGTTTTTGGTTGCCCCGGTGGAGACTTCCCATGAGGTCACCTATTCTCGTACTACTCTCACCTAAGCACGCTTAAAAGTGGAGTTTTCGTCTGCTCCACAGCCAATGCGCCCCAAAATGCATTGGTGATTTAAGAGGATTGACATTCTTTATGAACCAAGAATATCTTTTGGCCACGTCCGATGTAAGATTTGTCTACAGTGTTACAACGGGCATCTTCTCAATTACACAATATATTTAAAAGCCACCCAAGTTTCCAATTTATCTTTTTTTTATTAAGGCAAATTGGAAAATAATAATCTCAATCTTTCTGAAATTGGCCGATAATAATCCCAAGTCAGTTATTAGCCAATAATAATCCGACCTCGTCCAATTTTTTTTTAAAATAATCTGCCGTTAAAATAAGCTTAACGGAGTTAAGTGTTTTTCCGAATTACAAACCGATGTTATAGGGCTTTTGATCGGAAAGAGGATACGAGTCGATTGATGTAAAACTTACCTCAAAATACTGCCCCCAACCCACGAAAACGGTGCTTCAATTCGGGTGTTTAACTTCCAATTAAAAAAATTCAAGCCATTTTGAACACAATTTTGAGGTAAGTTTTACATCAATCGACTCGTATCCTCGTTCCGATTAAAAGCCCTAAAACATCGATTTGTAATTCGGAAAAACACTTAACTCTGTTAAGCTTACTTTAACGGTAGACTATTTTACAAAAGAATTGGACGAGGTCAGATTATTATTGGCTAATAACTGACTTGGGATTATTATCGGCCAATTTCAGAAAGATGAGATTATTATTTTCTAATTTGTCACTTATTAATATAGGAACACTTTACGGCATTTAAGAACTATATTATAAATATGTTATCATACTAGACATAAGAAATCTATAAAAGCATTCTTTGAACATAAAAATCCAAAGTTAAATACCATCCTTTTTAGATTACAGTTGTAATTGTAATTAGTAATATTAAAGGTTGATTAATGTAAATATGAGTATCACACATACTCTCTCTTGTAACCTTAATTCAATACAATCAATACAATACAATCACAACTACACTCACTGTCACACCCCAACCGATGGCGGAATCATCGGGGCGCGGCACTAAACGAATCAGATTGCTCAAGAGAATCCATAACGATTAATTTAGCGACAATATTTAACAAGTTCATTATCACATACTAATAAACAAATATTTCACAAAAAGTCATACAGATTTCATGTCTCTCTAACAATACAAATCCGACAACTTAGATTTAGGTGGGTTTCTAAAGTAGCCTAATCTTGATTCGAGATAACCTGCGTAGGGATGACAATGGGTCGGGTTTGGGACGGGTTTAGGTAATCCAACCCCAAACCCGATTAGATATGCTTGTCCCAAACCCGTCCCAAAACCCGTCAGGTTTCTAGCGGGTAAATACCCATCGGGTATCGGGTATACCCACGGGTTTCGGGTAACCCATTAATTTTAAAAAGTTTACCTGTTGGGTATACCCGACTCAAAACCCATCGGGTAACTACTAATCAGTTACATTTAGTATTATCACTAAAGAAATATATCAAATAACTATAATATATACGGGATAAAATACCTATGTGTATAGAAAAAAGGATATATTATATATTTACATATTTAAAAATATAAAAGAAATTATAGCGAGTATACAATCGGTAAACGGGTTTACTTTATCGGGTAATTGGGTCGGGTAAACGGGTATATAACCAAATCCCAAACCCATCCGAAACCCGCGAAAAAAATAAAAACTAGTCCCAAACCCGATTAACCGAACCTAAACCCGTCCCAGATGTGGCGAGTTTCGGGTTTACCCATCGGGTTCGGGTTCAATTGCCATCCCTAAATCTGCGATCAACCTACAACATACGTTAAAATAATGTCAATACAAAAATGTATTGGCGAGTATACAGGTTTGATATAATAGTAACATAGATAAAAGCATTGCGAATTTCCACATACATAAACGAGATACAACACAACATATATACTAACAAGACAAACACTCAAGCTAAGTCCCGAGATGACTGTGAAGGAGAGGTGTGAAGTCCCTTAACTAGACCCCTTCCGGTGTGAGTCGAACTATAGTACCATACTAGCTAAGGTGGAACGTCAACGAGTAAAAGTCCTACGACGTATGTATCAAGCATCACGTGTAAATATGTATATTGGTCATTTGCGTGTGATAATCAGTTTAAGCATGTAATGTGTTTTGATAAGTGTGTTTATGTATGAACGTATGTTACACCCCAAAAGGTGCGTTTAAAGCGAAAAGGGGGTCAAGTATACTCACAGTGTGTGCTTAGCAAGTGAACACAGTCTGGAATGAAGTGGAGAGAGCGTCGGATCAGCCTGCGGTACGGGGACAGGAGTGCGTAAGTCTTCCTAGTGCTGAAACGGTCAAAGTTGGAATGTCGAGTGGGAAACAGACTCCTTGTACGAAGGGACTGCCTTCGTAAGAAGCCACGCTTCGTAAGAAGCGGCTATTCAGCGTTTTTGACCGTTCGGACTTGCGTTTTCGCCTGAATTGGATGTCTTTTCTTTCGCAACCCCCGATCCCTATTTCCCGGGAACGGGCGGCCGCGAGCCAATTTCGGTGGTATCACGTTATTATCCAATTTGGCAGCGGAAATTTTCATCAGGACCGTAGTTAGGAAATATTTTATCAGAGTAAACCACCACATTTTATAATATTAAACACATGGGTAAAACCCAAGTTTTCAGTATATACACTTTTATAGGAATAAATCCTATTTTATTTACAAAACATCTATTTTATTCTTAGGTAACTTTATTGCCACTTTTCCAAGCCTTCAGTGCTGTCCAGCTGGCTCCTATTTGACTTTCACATTTTGTTACCTGAAACGCGTTTTAAAAACATTTTGTCAGTGGGAAATACTGGTGAGTGAATCCCAATTTAATCAAGTTTAAGTAAAACCATTTTCACAGTGTATAGTATTGAGGGCGATCTCGCAATTACATTTGTTTCCAAGTTATACCAATTATCACCCGTTGGTACTGTCAGACCTGACTTGTGGAAATGTTACTCCTTGACCAGGTGGTAACAAATTTTGTATACAAAACCCCAACATACCCACGATAATTGTATTCTTACAAATACTCAATAACTGTTATTCACATGGAAAGGTATTTAAGGTTTTGTAAAAACAATTAAAAAGGTTTACAAAAAGTGGATCAACTCACATTGCTGTTTTAGGGTTTTCAGTATGGATTTCCTGGGAATAATCTATAAATTACACAAATGCACGTGTGTTAGTAATATAACCCATTTTAACATTAGTAATACCCTCCCCGAGAGGGCATTCCAACGACTACGTCGGGCAGAACCACGACAACCGTTACGGAACCCTAGATCAATGGGGCAGCGTATCTAATACGTATCCAGGGGTTATAATACTTACATCGTAGCAGAACCTCGCTATTTTAGGGGGTATAATACCCGACTATAATGCCTCTAATTCAGAAAGTGAGATTGAGAATGAAATTGTGAACGACGGAAAATGAAACCCGATGGCCTTCTTATATAGGGCCTGATTTCAGGTTTTTCGCGGCCCGCGTAAAGGTAAGCATGGGCTTACGCGGCCCGCGTGACTTAGGGGTCTAGGCGTAGCTGATCCGGGTCATGACTAGGTTCAACACGTTGCACGACACATGTCAACACCGGGCTGCGCCACTATCTTGGTCTTACGCGGCCCGCGTAAATGTAAGCTAAGGCTTACGCGGCCCGCCTGAACTTAAGAAGTCAAACGGAGTCAGGTTCTAACCCTTATACCGCCCGCGTAAAAGCTTAGGGTGGGTCTACGCGGCCCTCCTCAGCTTAATATTTATTGTTTTTAATTTATTTTATATGTTATGATCTATTTCGAGCTCGGTTTTCACATACGGGGTGTTATATAAGTCATATTGGGACATTTTAAAATATATTAGAGTGTCGGAAAAATTATAAGGATGTCGGTTTACGTTAGGGCTATTATATCCTCCCCACCTTGTTTTAGAGCTCGTCCTCGAGATCTACTGGAACAAGTGTGGATATTTCTTTTGCATTTCTGATTCAAGCTCCCATGTGTACTCAGGTCCTCTTTTTGAGTCCCACTTCACTTTGACCAGAACTAATCTTTTATGCTTAAGATTCTTGATTTTCCTATCTTCAATTTGTAGATGCCTCTCTACAAACTTGAGTTGTTCATTTACCTCTATATCCTTAAGAGGTACTACGAGTGATTCATCAGCTAGGCACTTTTTGAGATTGGATACATGAAATACATTATGTATTCCTGCCATTTCCTCTGGCAGTTGTAGCTGATAGGCTACAGGTCCTATTCTTCTAATAATCTCAAAAGGTCCAATATACCTGGGACTTAGCTTTCCTCTTTTGATGAATCTTACCACTCCTTTCCAAGGAGATACTTTTAACAATACCTTATCACCTACTTGGAATTCTAACGGCTTACGTCTGTTGTCAGCGTAGCTCTTTTGTCGATCACGTGCTGCTTTCAGTCATTCCTTGACTTGAATGATCTTATCGGTTGTTTCCTGTACTATTTCAGGTCTAGATAGTTGCTTTTCCCCAATTTCTGCCCAACAGACTGGGGTTCTGCACTTTCGTCCATAGAGTGCTTCGAATGGTGCAGCACTGATACTCATGTGATAACTGTTATTATAAGAAAATTCTATTAAAGGTAAGTGATCGTCCCAATTACCTCCGAAATCAATTACACAAGCTCTAAGCATGTCTTCCATTGTCTGAATTGTCCTTTCACTTTGTCCGTCCGTTTGAGGATGGTAAGCTGTGCTTAGATTCAACTTGGTTCCCATTGCTTTTTGGAAACTTGTCCAAAAATGAGAGGTAAAATGGCTATCCCTATCAGAAACAATTGATAAAGGTATTCCATGTAATGAAACAATTTCATTTACATACAATTTGGCTAATTGTTCCATACTAAAAGTTTCCTTCATTGGTAGGAAATGAGCTGACTTAGTTAGCCTATCTACAATCACCCAGATTGTATCAATACCTTTTCTTGTTTTGGGTAATTTGGTAACAAAATCCATTGTTATCAATTCCCATTTCCACACTGGCATTTCTAACTGCTCTAACAACCCTAAGGGTTTCTGGTGTTCAGCTTTAACTTGTGAACAAGTTAAACATTTAGAAACATAAGCTGCTATATCCTTTTTCCTTTCTATCCACCAGAAATTTTTCCTTAAATCTTGATACATTTTATCACTTCCTGGATGCATTGTATATTTAGATTTATGGGCTTCTTCTAATATACGGTGACGTAAATTTCCTAATTTAGGTATCCACATTCTCTTTTTATGGAATATCCAAATTCCATCTGTTCCTTGTTCTAATTCCTTAATCATTCCTTTTAATTTTTCAGTATCTTTCTTGATTACTAATTCTTGTGCTTTTCTAATCTGATCGTTTAAATCTACTTGTAGATTTATTTTAAGAGAACGTACCCTTTTTGGCTTTTCATGATACTTCCGACTTAAAGCATCAGCCACTACATTAGCTTTCCCTGCATGATACTGGATATCACAATCATAATCACTAAGCATTTCCATCCAGCGTCTTTGTCTCATATTTAACTCTTTTTGTCCAAAAACATACTTTAAACTCTTATGATCTGTGAATATGGTAAATTTACTACCATAAAGGTAATGTCTCCAAATCTTAAGAGCAAAAATTATGGCTCCTAGTTCCAGATCATGGGTTGAATAATTCTCTTCATGAGTCTGAAGCTGTCTAGATGCGTAAGCTATAACTTTTTGACGTTGCATCAATACACATCCATAACCTAACTTAGAATCGTCACAATAGACTATAAAGTCTTTAGTTCCTTCTGGTAACACTAGTATGGGTGCATGGTTTAATCTTTGCTTACGGATTCTAAAGGCTTCTTCTTGTTTTAGTCCCCATTCAAACTTAACAAATTTACAGGTTAACTTGGTTAAAGGAATGGCTATTCTAGAAAAATCTCGAATAAATCTTCTATAATAACCGGATAATCCTAGGAAACTTCTAATCTCAGTTGGTGACTCAGGGGTTTTCCATTTGGTAATTGCCTCGATCTTTGTTGGATCCACATGGATTCCATCCAAGAAATTGTACCTGTTCTAGCCAAAACTCGCACTTTGAAAACTTAGCGTAAAGCTTTTCCTTTCTTAACAGACTTAAAAGTAAGTGCAAGTGCTTTGCATGCTCCTCTTTGATTTTAGAGTAAATTAGAATATCATCTATGAAGACAATTATGAATTTATCCAAATATGGCTTACATATTCGGTTCATCATGTCCATAAATGCGGCTGGGGCATTGGTTAAACCAAATGGCATGACAGTAAATTCATAATGACCATACCTTGTTATGAATGCAGTTTTAGGAATATCCTCTTCCTGTACCTTTAATTGATGATATCCTGAACTTAAATCGATTTTAGAGAAAAATCGAGCTCCTTGAAGTTGATCGAACAGATCATCGATCCTCGGTAATGGATACCGATTCTTAATCGTGACTTGTTCAATTCACGGTAGTCAATGCACATATGCATTGATCCGTCCTTCTTTTTGACGAACAATATCGGTGCTCCTCATGGCGATGAGCTTGGCTGTATGAATCCTTTCTCCAATAATTCGTCTAACTGTTTCTTTAGTTCTTGCATTTCAGCGGGTGCCAAACGGTAAGGTGCTTTGGCAATCGGTGTTGTTCCTGGTAGCAGGTGGATTCTGAATTCAACTTCCCTATCTGGCGGCAATCCTGGCAATTCCTCTGGAAAGACATCTGAAAACTGGGATACTATTGGAATGTCTTTTAATTCTTTTCCTTTAGTGTTAGTGATTATAGAAATCAAATACACTAGAGATCCTTTTCTTATATAACTTGCAGTTTTCATTACAGAGATGAATTTAGTGGATCTAGATGGTTTATCTCCTTTAATTGTGATCTTTTCACCCCTTGGTGAATTTACTTGAATTGACTTTTGATCAAATAAAATACTGGCTTTATTGGCTATTAACCAATCCATTCCTAATACAATATCGAATCCTGCCAGATTCATTGGATAAAGGTTTGCAGTAAACTTTTGATTAAAAATTTCTATTCTTGCTCCCTGCAAGATTTCAGAAATCCTAACGGTTTCTCCATTTGCTGTCTCTACTAGACATTCTTGTGGTAGTTTAGTTAATGATTGATTTAGGAGTTTGCAAAACGAAGTATTAATAAAACTTTGGTTTGCACCAGAGTCAAATAATACTTTAGCAAAAATATCATTAACTAAAAACGTACCAGCAATTACGTCGGGGATCATCTTGGCTTTATCTGCAGTTAGAACAAATGCTCTAGCATTTTTAGTGTTCTTATTGTTTGCAGCTGGAGCCAATTTCGGACAGTTTGGCTTGATGTGACCTTATTCTCCACAGTTGAAGCATAATCCATTACTGGTTTTCCTCCTGCAATCTACTTCCTTGTGTCCTGGTGCCTTGCAGTAGTTGCAGTGAGTGGAGCATTTTCCAGAATGCTTCTTCTTGCAGATCTTGCAGTATGGTGCAGAGGTAGAACCTACATTCCTACGGTTGGAATTCCCAGAACGGAATTCTTGAGTAAGCCTTTGGGTTAGGTTTCTCCTCTGGTCTTCTTCTCTAGTACGGATTAACTCATCTGTCAAGGTATTAGCTAGTTCGACAGCTTCTTCTATAGTTTGGGGTCTAGCTGCCTTGACTACATGTCTAATTTCTCCAATTAATCCCCAGATATACTGGGAGATTAATACCGGTTCAGGAAATGCAAGGGTTGGCACTATCCTAGCATATTCAAAGAATGTAGTAGTATAACCCTTACTATCTACCCCGGTCATTCTAAGATTCAGAAACTTGTTTGCTATCTGTTCCTTTTCATTGGGAGAGCAGAATTTCCTTTCTACGATATTTTTGAACTCCTCGCATTCCATGTTGTAAACCCTATCACTTCCTTTTGACTGGAGGATAGTGTTCCACCATTCTAGAGCTGCATTCTTAAACAGATTCGAAGCAAACATTATTTTATCTTCCCCAGCACATTTGCTTATTTTTAGAACCGCCTCAGTTTTCTGTATCCAACATAGAGCTGCAATGGGTCCTTCATTGCCCGAGAATTCTATTGGTTTACAAGACCAGAATTCTTTGTAAGAACAACCATATGGCATGGTTCTTCTTCTTTTGGGAATGGGCACTGGAAGTACTGGTCCATTGTTCACGTTGTGTTCTGCTTCACTTGGTCGCTTACTGCTATGCTTACTTTTATTATTCGCTTCTTGAACCGTTTGAATAATAAATGGCATTGCATCTATAATTCCTTGTGCCACTATATGCTGAATGACACTATTATCCATTTGGTTTCCATTGTTATTGTTGTTCGGATTCTCATTATTCAGATTATCATTATTTGAGTGGTTGTCGTTCTGGATATTATCATTCTGGTTTTCCTGATTCACTTTGTTGTCCATCTGAATTTTAAAAATTTACCAAATATTAATATCACAATTAATATTTGAATATAGCCAATCACATGACACGCACTTTTGGTCAAAAGCGTCGAGCATTGCGACTTTTACTCTATTTATATATTATGCATCTATTACACACCAGTACTGAAATTAAAATTACAATACCGACTGAAATGTAAAGCTACAATACTAATAGTATGCATCCGTAGTGTTTTTTTTTCTAACACATACACACATATATTATTATTATATTATATTATTTTACTACCATTTCTACCATCACATTCATGGATATGGATTCATCCAAAAATCCATATTGCGTTCGTCGTATTTCCATACGAGACGCTCTCCCACCTGTCGCATTCTCTCACTGCTTTCTAAAATTTCCTCACCGAAAGTCCTAAGTTCTTGTACGTTTTCTACACTCATTGGGGGTGCAGGTTCTAGGACTGGGTTTGGAATCTGGGGTGCGGGTTCCTGATACGGAGGTATAGGGGCCTGTTATGGGTAAGGATTTTCTAAGATCTCCCTAATGTATGCATCACTATCGTAATAGGGATCTTGAGGATCTAACCCTGGGTAGGCTCCTAAATTGGGTATTGGCACATTTTCCTGTATCGGGTAGCGTTGCACATAGTCCCTAACATCGTCCCACCAGGGGTCGTAGTTATTTGGGTCGAGGGGATTTGGTGCAGGTACCCTAGGGATCTCCTCCGGGTTGAAATCAGGTATTTCTATTTGGTTTTCAGGGTTTTCTATTTCCATGGGTTGATCAGGAATTGGTGGTTGGGGTTGGGGTGCTAGTATTTGTTCCAGGTTTGGGTCAGCTGCAGTGGTTGCTAAAATATGGATATTGGCTATACCCCTATTGAGCATATCCTGGGCATATGCATCGGTCTCTCTTTTAGCTGCGACTAACACTCGCTGTTCCTGCAACTTTTTCATACGTTTCCTACGCTCATGTGCTCCCCTACTGAACCATCCCCTCTTTTTCTGAGGAAATGGCTCTTCAGACTGAGCCTTAAACACAAAGATTCCTTCTTCCGTATCAGCAGAGTACCCTGAGAGGGCAGGCTGAGAAGAGGAGGTGCCTTCGCTCCTAGGCGAACCAGACAATTGACGATACGCGTCAGATGGTCCTTGGTCGCTCATATTGTAAACTAACAGATAGTCAGATAACACATAACAAGAAAATACAATTATGCACGTATTTCAGTAATTTATTTCCTAACACTTTGAATTTTGATGTCAGCCGAACACTTCTGTGGCTGAATCAGTGGCATAGCTCTGATACCACCTTCTTTCGCAACCCCCGATCCCTATTTCCCGGGAACGGGCGGCCGCGGGCCAGTTTCGATGGTATCACGTTATTATCCAATTTGGCAGCGGAAATTTTCATCAGGACCGTAGTTAGGAAATATTTTATCAGAGTAAACCACCACATTTTATAATATTAAACACATGGGTAAAACCCAAGTTTTCAGTAAACACAATTTTATAGGAATAAATCCTATTTTATTTAACAAAACATCTATTTTATTCTTAGGTAACTTTATTGCCACTTTTCCAAGCCTTCAGTGCTATCCAGCTGGCTCCTATTTGGCTTTCACATTTTGTTACCTGAAACGCGTTTTAAAAACATTTTATCAGTGGGAACTACTGGTGAGTGAATCCCAGTTTAATCAAGTTTAAGTAAAACCATTTTCACAGTGTACAGTATTGAGGGCGATCTCGCAATTACATTTGTTTCCAAGTTATACCAATTATCACCCGTTGGTACTGTCAGACCTGACTTGTGGAAATGTTACTCCTTGACCAGGTGGTAACAAATTTTGTATACAAAACCCCAACATACCCACGATAATTGTATTCTTACAAATACTCAATAACTGTTATTCGCATGGAAAGGTATCTAAGGTTTTGTAAAAACAATTAAAAATGTTTACAAAAAGTGGATCAACTCACATTGCTGTTTTCACTACTAGAAAAATTAAAATTTCTAACACCATTTTTCGTAGGAAATGCGTCACAACTCGCAATTTTCTACGAATTTGTTACCAAATGCATATGTAGGAAAACCACTCGTAGGAAACTAGTTTCTTACGAATTTTCTACCAATTTTCCTACCCATTTTTGACAGAAAATGGCTGTCACAAATTGCTACACATTTTCTACGCATTTTCCAACCCATTTAACAGAAGTTGATTTTTAATTTTTGCTACACAATTGTCACGAAATTTAATTTTTATATGTTTTTCATAGTTTATGACAAATTTCCGACTACCAGTTTAGTACGCATTTCTGACGAATTTTTACTACGCATTTCTGACGGTTTTCGGCGATGGATTTTGTGTCACAAACCCGTCAGTAAAAATATGCTTTGTTTAAAGAAAATGTTTTTTCTAGTTTTATTCTATTTATAAAACATCGAGAGATCGGATACAAAATCAAATAAAACTAAAAACCATACAAATTCAATAACATTAATCATAAATTTATACAAATTTACAAACAAAGAATGTATGTATAAAATCTATAAACATAAAGAAAATAAATTTACATATTCATCGAAAGCTTGTTTTTTCTTCATCTTTACAATAACATTAATCTTAAATTTATCCAAATTTACAAACCAAACCACTACCACTACTGCCGTCTTTGACCGAAATTCCGAACCAAAACTGGTTGTGTATTACACTCCAATCTCATCAATATATAAAAATGATGCATTCGCGTATCATCTTCAACCGTTCTTACGGTGGTGGATAACAAAATTCAATACATCCATATAATGAATAAATATTAAACGCCGCTAGGTGTAGACAAATGGAGAGATTTTTTATACCTTCCATTTTAATCTCAAGGTTAACGACAGGATCACTTAAAGCAGTCAACACCTACATAACAGGAATTCATTTAGACCCCTTTGAGTTCTGCTTATTTCAAAATTTCAGATTCACCGCCGCAGATCCACCATCGAAGATCCACCGCTGCCGCCCCTAACGGCGGCGCTGCCGCCTATCTCCGCCGCTCTCTCCCTCTGAGCAGTCTCTTTCTCTTCGACGTTCTCTCTTCTTCCCTCGATTCTCTTTTTCTCTCTCTTAAATCTGCAAGATGTGGGGGGTGTCAGAGAACACGTCGACCGGAGAAGTTCGTCGGCCGCCGCCGGCTTGCGGCTCCTCTCTGTGGTTGCTGGTTCGAGGTCGAGAAGGAGAGAGAGAGTTCTGATGTTGGTGTTGTCGGCCGGTTACCGGTTATCGCCGCCGGCTCCGGTGTGGGTTACCGAGAAGCTGAGAAGGAGGGGGCTGGGGTGTGAAGAGGTGAGTGAGATGAGTTGTAGAGATGAAATGATTCTTATATGTGTGTGGATTGACCTCGTAAAGAAGACGATAAGGTGCAGGGATGTGAAGATGGGAGGGAAAGTGGGGAGTGTCCTTGGTAAAATGAAGATTAGGGTTTGTGTTAGTTATTTATACCCAGGTTTCTCTAATGGGTTTGGGCCCAAGGCCTACAAGCCTAATACCCAAATTTTAAGGGGCCCGTCAGCACCTGCGAACCCGTTTTTCACACCCGAAATCGTTGGAACGTCGTAATATATAATTTTAGTATAAAATTTCAGTTTTAAAGGTAACTAGATTTCTTGAAGTCGCGCGTTGCGGCGAAACAAATCAAATGATAATGTAAAGTCGTTATCAATTAATATTCAACAGTTTTTCCGCATATCGTCATATGCGTACTGTAAAGTCGAATAGGCGTTCCTAGACACTCCAAAGGTCTAATTATATAATACTCTAATTTGTAACAAGTTTTGGCAATATGGTGTTGTACTTTAGGCTGTATTGATATTTTGTGCTTATTATTGTTGTACGTAGCTTTATGTTGTTGTACCGTCATCTCCACCGTCACCGTCATCACCACCATCACCGTCATCACCACCCTCCATCGCCACCGTCACCGTCATCACCACCCTCCATCGCCACCGTCACTACGGCCACCATCACCACCACCCTCCACCCGACATCATCGTTACCAAACGTTCACGAACATAAACGAACGAAATTTCTTGTTCATGTTTGTTCATTTAACTAAACGAACGAAATTTCTTGTTCGTGTTCGTTTGTTTAATTAACGAACGAACACAAACGAACGTTTGGTTCGTTTATAGCCCTAGTAATGATTAAAAATCACTTATTCATGAGATGGATGTGATAGGAATATCACTTATTGATGGTTGTATGCATTTGCGCCCTCATTGTTTTCTGTAAAAGAAGCAACCATGATACCCAGGTGATAGACAACATAACGACCACATACTCGGCAATTTTAAAGATAAACGAATCACCACCATCACCGTCACACCGGATGACCACCATTACCGCCGTCGAACTAACCCACCACCACATCCACCCATTCGCCGTCGAACTAACCCACCACCACATCCACCCATTACCGACGTCGAACTAACCCATCAACTGCTGTCACCGCACCGAAAGGACATAACGTGCAACATTTTCAAACATTTAAATATTTTTTCAATTTAGAAGGTTAAAGTATGGGTTGTTAGGCCATGTGTAAAACTAGTTAAATATTTAAATATGGTAAGTTGCTACACATTTCTTACGCAATAAATTTTCCATCACAAATGCGTAGCAAGTTGCTACACATTTTCTATGCAATAATTAATAATAATGCTGATTAAACATTAAAATATAATCTAAGTATAATAACAAATATTTCGTCATAAATGCGTAGCAAGTTGCTACACATTTCCTACGCAATAAATTTTCCATCACAAATGCGTAGCAAGTTGCTACACATTTCCTACGGATGAATGAAAATGAGATGAATGAAAGGATAGGGTGTATTTTCATCCGTTGATTTAAAAGGATGTGAGTAATGGATCACCCTAGGATTGTGATCCATGTGATGGCTGACCAAGCATTTTGATTGGCTCACGTGTTTACCACATGTGAATGCAGGTTCCATTTCCTACGCAATAATTGCGTAGCAAGTTGCTACACATTTTCTTCGCAATAATTAAGAATATTATTAGTTAAGCTTTTTCCGTAGGAAATGCGTAGTAAATGTGTCAAAATTTGCGACACATTTTTTGCGTAGGAAATTTTCGTCATAAATGTGTAGGAAACGATATTATTTCTCACAGATTTGTGACGCAACTGTCAATTAATTAGGGTTTTCTTATTTTTCATCACAAATTTGTAAGAAACGATATTATTTTCCCTTATTTATTTGGCTAATATAAATATTTATTCGGTAAAGAATAATAATTAACCTTTTGTAGGTTATTTCTGACAGATTTGTGACGCAACTGTCAATTAATTAGGGTTTTCTTGTTTTTCGTCATGGATGCATCGAAAATTTGTAACAAAATCATGAAATTTTTTTTTGTAGGAAATTCGTCATAAAGGTGTTGTAATCTGTGACGAAAAAAATTGTGTAGGAAATTTCTGTAGCAAATTGTCCCCTTTTCTAGTAGTGTTTAGGGTTTTCAGTATGGATTTCCTGGGAATAATCTATAAATTACACAAATGCACGTGCGTTAGTAATATAACCCATTTTAACATTAGTAATACCCTCCCCGAGACGGCACTCCAACGACTACGTCGGGCAGAACCAGACAGCCGTTACGGAACCCTAGATCAATCGGGCAGCGTATCTAATACGTATCCAGGGGTTATAATACTTACATTGTAGCAGAACGTCGCTATTTTAGGGGGTATAATACCCGACTATAATGCCTCTAATTCAGAAAGTGAGATTGAGAATGAAATTGTGAGCGACGGAAAATGAAACCCGATGGCCTTCTTATATAGGGCCTGATTTCAGGTTTCTCGCGGCCCGCGTAAAGGTAAGCATGGGCTTACGCGGCCCGCGTGGCTTAGGGGTCTAGGCGTAGCTGATCCGGGTCATGACTAGGTTCAACACGTTGCACAACACGTGTCAACACTGGGTTGCGCCACTATCTTGGTCTTACGCGGCCCGCCTGAACTTAAGAAGTCAAACGGAGTCAGGTTCTAACCCTTATACCGCCCGCGTAAAAGCTTAGGGTGGGTCTACGCGGCCCGCCTCAGCTTAATATTTATTGTTTTTAATTTATTTTATATGTTATGATCTATTTCGAGCTCGGTTTTCACATACGGGGTGTAATATAAGTCATATTGGGACATTTTAAAATATATTAGAGTGTCACAAAAATTATAAGGATGTCGGTTTACATTAGGGCTGTTATATTTTTGAATCCTTTTCATAACGGTTTCGACACCACTTTGCCCCACTATTCAGTGAACGAAACATATGTCGGTTTTGGTCCGGTTTAGTGTAAAAATCGAGTTTAAAAGAGTTTTTACTTGGACTAAACACTTAGTGAGTGTGAGATCTTCAGATCTACATCTTGGGAAGCCAAAGCTTAGCCCGAATCACTCGTTCAAGTGTAGATCCGTAGTAAAATAAGAAGTTTTGATGAAAAAGATGAAGGTTTTTGGTAAAAGAATGAAGGTTTTCATAAATAAAGAAGTTTAGACGAAAAAGATGGAGTTTGGATGAAAATAAAGGAGTTTGGGTGAAATCGGAGTGAATGTTGTGGAAAATCATAGAGGAAAACGTTGTGTAATCGCGTAAAAATGATAAATCTTACTTGAAAACAGTTGGATAGCAATTCGGCAGTGTTTCGGAGTAAAAGGCAGCAAGATAGAATGAATGAGGAGGGCTTGGGTATTTATAGAGGAAGTGGGAATGAGCAGGTAGGCTTCGTAAGAAGGGACCAGTTTTGTGTGAGAAATTCCCGCTTCGCGTGTCGGATGTTCGTTAGGTGCATTTTGCTGCGTTAGTTAGTACGAGTACTTTAAGTATTTTAGCAAGGTATTAAGTGTCGCTTTACGTTACGTTTTAGAACGATAAATCGAGTTGTGCGAGTGAGCGTTTAAGCGAGTTTTAAACACATAGATAATATATATATATATATATATATATATATATATATATATATATATATATATATATATATATATATATATATATATATATATATATATATATATATATATATAAGTAACTGCATTTTGAGTTTGCATTGAGTTTGCGTTGCATTTATGCGAGAGCGAGCTAGTAGTTTAGATACTCATGTGATATAGTAGTGTAAGCGTAAGCGTTGTGATGTGCGATACAGCGTGTGAAACAAGCGATGTACTCCCGAAAATATGCGATGTAATGTCAACAACCGTCTACATATCTCTCTCTTTATCTCTACATCTCTTTCTACCCCTCTCCTCCACCGCCTCCACCAACCATCAAAAACCACCACCAACTACCGCCCACCACTTTCCCACCAACAACCGTCTACATATCTCTCTCTCTCTCTCTCTCTCTACATCTCTCTCTCTCTCTCTCTATCCCTCTCTTACAACACCACCAACAACCGCCTCCATAAACCATCAATTTCAGCAAATTAAATATCAACATCAGTTTCAGCAAATATAATATCAACAAAGCATCAGTTTCAGCACACATTGGATGTCTTTGTAATGTCAATGGAGGATGCATTTCCACGTCTTATAATCAAAATAGAGAGAACTGTACAAAACTTTCACTTACATCATCATAAAAATAAACAAGAAAATAAGTAGCAAATAAAATCATCAGATAGATTTAACCTAGTTTTAGGGGATTTTTGTTCTGAAAAAATTGGGAGTTTGTATGGAATTTGAAAATTTGGGGGTTTGTGTTTGAATGAAATTTAGGTAGTGGTGGTGTGACAACCTTCAAAAATCCAGGTATCCGTACAATTTAATTAACCATGATTAGTGCTTAATGACTGTGCTGAATTACAAATGACTGCTTTCTGATTATTGCATCATACTTACATGTGCATCACATATTGCATAATGTCACATCATATTTACATACAAACCATATTGACATAAATGATGCACAAAGCACAGCTAGCACAGTTAGCGGATAACTCAGAAGAATGCTGACGAAGTTCAGTACATAGACAGACAGTGTTTTGAGACCCAGTATGGGCCAGAGACTAAGTACTACACTAGTATAGTGTGTAGGGAAGTAAGGACCACAAAACTGCTTTTCTAAGTGATAGTTTGAGTGCCGTAAAGTGCCTAAAACCAACATAAAGTGCTAAATTCAGCATAAATCAGCAAAAATCAGCTTTTTAACAAGCTAGTAACATGCAAACATATGACTAAATGGTCCTGAATGCTTTCCTAAGTGTCGGGAATTAAAAGTGTCACAAAAGGGTACATTAAGAACACTAAACGGTAAAGTTTGACACTTTAACGAACCGGTATCTAACCGAACAACCGGACACTACCCGAAACACCAAAATTACACTAGAATCATTGTTTTACTATTTCTGAGCTAGTTATGATTCCCGAACACCCTAACACACTATATAACACCATATTAACTTAAACACTAAATACCACACTTAGATTTCAACCAATAACCCTAACTATCAATCACAACCCAACCAATACCCCCCCCCCCATGGTGGACGGTCACCAAGGGTGGACCCACCCTTGATCTTCCTTGATTTCATTTGATATGCTAAGTGATCTTGTCTTGTACTTAGTAAACATGTTATCCATTGGTTAATACATAAACATGGTTATAAGATGATCTTGAACCCTCATTCCTTCACATACACTTCACACACTCACTCTCCTCCCTCCCTTGCTCCCTCACGGTCGAGAATCACCCACCACACCACTACCATATTCATCCAACTTTCATGCAATCTCAAGTGATCCAAAGGTGTTAGAAGCTAAGTTACGAAGTTTGGAGCTTGTGGATCTTCAAGGACCTCTTCATTTGCTTTTATCCATCACATTTGTCATCTTCATCTTCTAGTGTTCTTTCCTAGCCCTTGTGCTAGTAGTAAGCTTCTTGTCACTTGAATTTACTCCTCATTTAGTTGGTTAAAAGATTATGTAAGATGTTAATCATGAAGAACATTAATGAACAAGAACATTATCTCTAGCATAAAGCTTAATAACATAAGAATACATGTTGTTTAGTGTTGTCTTGCTTCTTGATGATTGATTGTTTGTGTTTATGATGCTAGACATCATATGAAACCTACTAGATTGTGATTAAACACATGATCTAGTAAGTTAAGGTGATGATCTTGTGAAAGACCAAGATGATCATACTTTATGTTTTGCATGAACTTGAAGATAAAAATGTTTTGGTGAATGATGAAGCATGTAACATGTTACTAGTCATAAACTTGGATGATTTCCAAGATAGTTTTCCTAAGAAACTAAGTTAAATAACAAGATTTACACAGACTTGGTTCTTACATAAACCAAACTTGTTTTTAATGGTTAAACAAGTGTAGAAACACTTGTGTAACAAAAAGATTCCATAAAGAAGCATTTTTAGAAAATGTGTTTAGAAGTTGTAAACACCCAACTTCTTTAAAAATGGAGTTTTTAAAGAAGTAGATACATTTTAAAGAGTAACTAACCCTACTAAACACACTACCAAGTTACTACAAGTTTTTATGAAAGTTCATGTTGTTATGTAAATCACATGATTATGGCAAATTGGTAAGTGTAAGTTGCTTAGGGTTGATTGTTGATTGTTTGCGATGATTTTAAAAAGAAAATGATATGCTTTGATAGCATGGACACCTCCATTTTTAGGGGAAACTATGGCAAAATTTTCTAAAAATATAAACACTTAGGAAAATATTTTCAAACAAGTATTTACAAGTATATTTTAACCATGAGTTTCCATATAAACTTTGCCATAATTTTTGTTACAAAAATACATATATTGAAGGTTGGTTTTTATAAATAAAAACGGGTAAATATATATTTAGAATATATATACATCAAAGACATGATGTGTGTGAGTATTTGTATACTTTGTGTAATAGTTATATTATTTTAGGATTAAAGTAATATAACTTAACAAAATACCAAGAATTTACAATCCAAAATACTACCAAAAATCTCAAGGAATAAATATACAAGTTACACACATAATATTGTGAAACTGAACGAAAGAACGTAACTTACAAATATTCCGGAAAATACCTTTACAAATATATTTTTGGTAAATAATATTTTGGATACAAGAAATGAAAACATGATTTTTCTAAATATTACCAAGTTATATCATATTTTCGACAAGGAGAAAATATATTAATTTTGGGAAGTAAAAATATATTTTCTTGGAATATTTAGAAGATATATGATTTTTGGGAAAATATATATTTTCTTGAAATACATTATTTTGGACAAAATAAGTTTATATATATTTTCTAAAGTGAGACTTGAAAATATATTAATTTGAAACTACAAATAGTTTTGCCAAAAGGGAAAAATTATAAATAATTTTTCTAAGTAATAATTCTAAAAAATATATATATATTTTGGGAATTATACATATATTGGTGGACTTTTATTAGAAATAATATTCCGGAAATTCTAACACAAAATTGAGTATAAAAATACTTAACAAATACAAGCATACGAAAATACATGTATAAGATACCCCATCCTTGGGAAGGAAATACAAATATAAATACTTGAGAAGTATTGTTACAAATATTGTTTAGCGATTATTCCGAAAAGTAACAAATATAATTTAAAGTTAAAATAATTATTATTTTAACAAGTAATTACAACTTGGAATAATATTGAAGGCATAAAAGAAGCGTAACTCAGAAACATTAATACTAAGACAAGGCACGACCCGTTCGTCTAATAAACCCTAATACCTTGTAGGTAGTCATGTTTGCTGAAGAGATTTGAGTTACGAGTACCGAAGACGCAAGACAGTGAGTTCATGTCGCCCTTTTCTTTTAACTGTTTTTAGTTTGATAACTTCGGGGGTGTAATACATGTTACAATTGTTTACAAACGTTTTATACATGGTATGGTTAGCTAAGGAGGGTTACTGCTTGATCATGTGAGTGGTGGGTATATCACTTAAGGCCATTAATCCTCGTCGTAGGACCGAGGGACATGAGTGATAGATCTATTTGGGTGTAGCGAGCCCACACCCATGAGGACCAGGGTGGCCCATGTGGTGACTATGTCCACATACTAATGCCGTGGTAAAATCCGCTAGGTTTGAGTTTTCCTGCACCATTTCACACATACCATTGGCCTTGCAAACCATTGGTGATCTGTTTTTCCTTATTGCTTCATACCAGGATTTACATACTTACAGACATACACTAAAGGTTTATGCATACTTTCTCGAGTCTAGACTACGATCATTAGGGCTCTCACGAAAATGTTTTCACAAACATGTTTTCATTGCTTACACAAAACGCCCAGATCCAGGAAACAGACATTTTACAAACGAAAGACACGAAACACCTTTCAAAGTTTATGTTCATAAGTTAGTCTAAGAGACTGGGAGGTTTAGTCTGAGAGGCTAGGTAGTTCAGTCTGAGAGGCTGGGTGGGATAGTCTGGGAAGACTAGGATGAATACATGCTTACCTTGTTACTACTTACATGCTTATTTGATGATTGTTGATATATGTGTATATGTTGTGATTGTTTTGATTACAGACACCATATCCTCATCTGAGAGTGAACTGTCAGATACAATTGACCCCATGGCCATAGTTTTAGACGATGAGATTGTCCCAGACCCTGAGATTTTCACCTCTGACACTGAGAGTGACGACGACGATGATTTCCAGCCTTTTGCTTTACCTGATTTGGGCGACGATATACCGCATGCTGATGGTTTACCCGACGAGGATCCATTTCTTATTCCTATTCCTGACCAGGATCTTATCATCTTCGGACATCCCGATGATGAGCATGTCGTGGTCCCGATCCTCACCCCTTTACCTCTTGCGGCTTTTCCTTTCGAGGATTTGCCTTTTGATGCCATGTATGATGTTGATGTCGATCTTTTTATTGAGGGTCCCCCTGAGGATGCCCAGGGTGATGGAGCTCCAGTCGATGATGTCGTTGTTGTTCCACTTATTGAGATTCCTATCATTGAGATTTCATCTGATCATTCTGGTCCTGATCCTTTCGAGTCTGTGTCATCCACTACTTTGCATGCACTGGGATTGCAGCGTTATCCCACTGATTCCGATTCTGACACAGCTATGTCTGCCGCACCTATTCCTCCACAGGACTTTTGAGTTTGATGATGAGCCTGAGCATGAGATTGACTTTGTTCCTGACGACTAGCCTTTTGACGCACCCACTGATCTCGAGCCGATACCCGCTGATCCTGAGCTGGTACCAGCCGACCCTGAGCCTATGCTTGCACCCGAGCCTATACCTGCTCATGATCCTCTGCCTGAGCATGACCCTGTACCTATTGGCATACCTGTTGTTGCACCACTTGTACCCGATCTGATCCCTGCAGTCGCTGACCATGCTCCTTTTGCTGATCAGATAGATCCCCGTTACGCATTCACCCACAATGGGTGGATAGAGGACGATGATGATATGCCTCCTTTTGTTGAGCCTGTTACTCCCCCACCTGCACCTACTCATGCACCTGTTGATGTTGCCCCGTTTCACCCACATGTGTCTGATATACACCGCAGTGACTTGCTGATCACATTCTTACAGGATATCCCTCCCCCGTCCAGGGGAAGGTCTGTCCAGCCAACAGCCTGGCCATGTTCCACCCGTGTCAGCCGCATTTCCTTTCATGCCACAGTTTACACCTGCTACTCATTTTGCTTCTGCACCATCAGGCGAGCTACTCATATGGTTTCCGCCCAACACTATACCACTCTCTGATCCATACCATCCTTCACACTACACTAGTTACATGAGGGATGACTTACTCCTGTCTTTGCAGCTTCTGCAGGAGATTTTGTTTCATAGAGTCATGGAGCTTGAGAGGATTCCACGTCCTCCACCTTGTACATGTCAGTCACCTTTCGCGACTCCACCTGCTCCTCTTCTGCCATACCCAGATTTTGACGTCCGATTTCTTACCATGGAGCAGCAGATTAGTTATCTGTTGCGTCTCGTTCATGCTCTTGAGGAGGAGTTAGCGCATGTGCGCAGTTTGCTTTTCGTTCCTCCACCTCCTCCTCCACCATCAGCATAGCCAGTTTTTGGTTTTATGCAGGTAGCTTACTTTTGATGAGAGTGTCGCTATTGAGCCCAGCTTGCACAGCCTTTTGAAGACCACTTTTTGATTTTCTGACTGTTGTAGATTGATTGACATTTTGGACAAGGGTGATGCGACCCTGTGGTCCCTTTTGATGTATGGTACATTGTAGAACATGTAAAACTGTATTTGTGGTCGATGATATAAGAAAGCTCAATCGCAATATTCTCATTATATGCATTGTTGAATTACTTGTTTGTGATTATGATTGAGATGTTATATGCTTACTTACGTTGACAAATGCTATTACTTATGCATGTCATGTACTCACTATACTTATTATGACCTGACCGATAGGATCTTCTTTTAGAAGATGCCACCTCGAAGAGAAACTCGATTGCCCACGACAGAGGCTGAACTACAAAAACGGATTTCACAAGCGATAGCACAGCACGAGGCCCTGTGCTCTGAACATAGCGGGGGTACCTCAAGAAACAACCCACCTCATGGTAATGTTTAAGTCACTAAGGACATATTACGTTACATTTGGATATTCCATGTGCGTTCGCTAATGCTTTCTGTGAATGATGTTGCTTGAACAGGCTGTACCTATAAGCAGTTCCTAGACTGTAAGCCTCTGAATTTCGACGGCACCGGGGGTGCTGTAGCTTTCGTCAGATGGGCTGAAAAGACCGATGCTATGCTAAGATGACCAAGTGTGCGCCGGAGCACCAGGTCACCTACATCTCGGGACTTTTTCTAGACGGCGCTCTATCATGGTGGAATCTCCATGTTCAGACCTTGGGAGAAGAGGCTGCATATACCATGACATGGGACGAAATGAAGGAACTCATGCGCAAGAAATACTGTTCAAGGGCTGAGATACAGAAATTGGAAACTGAGTTTTGGAACCTCAAGATGGATGGTCCAAAGATTGCTGAATACGTGCAGAGATTTCACGACCTATCTCGCGCCGTTCCTTACATGGTTGATCCGGAATTCAAGCGCATTAAGCGTTTTATTTGGGGATTGGCACCACAAATCATGAGCATGGTGACGACGTCAAAGCCTGCCATGATCACTGAGGCTATTGATCTGAGTGTGGCACTAACCGAAGAAGCAATCAGGTTGAACAAGTTCTCGATTTCTGACCAAAAGAAGAAGGAGACTCACGTTGAGTCGTCAGGTGAGAACAAAAGGAAGTTCTTAAATTTTAAGAAAGGTACCAGCAATGCCCACAAGAAGAATGATGTGAACCCACCAGCCGAAATCAAGACTGGTGTTGAAAACAAAGGAAAAGGATATATGGGCACTCTGCCCAAATGTGATGTGTGCCATACCATCATGCCGGCCAGTGCAGAGTTAGGAAATGTGAGTCTTGTGTAAGGTTTGGCCATTCGAAGGAGACGTGTTGGGCCGGTACTAGTCGTGGTAGTGGTGGTCAGAGAGGTTATGGCAACGGGAATGGAAACAATAACTGTGGTGGTAATGGGTATGGAAACCGCAATCAAGGAGGAAATAGCGGTAATGGTAATCGTGGTAATTTTGGAAATCAAGCTGGTAGTGGAAACCGTGGAGCGAACAACAACCAGGGTGGTAATAGAAATGGAAATGGTCGGGGACCAGGTTGCTTTAACTGTGGAGATGTGGGGCATTTCAAGAGAGAATGCCCAAAGATCAACCAAGCTCAGGGAAGGGTTTTCAACATCGGAGCTGGGGAAGCTCGCCAAGATCCGAACGTAGTCACTGGTACGTTCCCTATCAACCAATGCTTTGCATCTGTACTGTTTGATACTGGTGTCGATTATAGTTTTGTATCCCTAGAATTTAAGAATATACTTGGGTTGGTAGCTAGTAAGCTAGATATTCCGTACTCGATAGAGCTAGCTAATGGAAAGCTAGTAGAAGCGAATGAAGTCATTAGAGGTTGCGTAATAGAACTCGGGGAGCAGGAGTTTACGCTTGATCTTCTACCAGTCGAGTTGGGAAGCTTTGACGTGGTAGTTGAAATGAATTGGTTATCAAGCAACCGAGCAGAGGTCGTATGCCACGAGAAGATCATTCGCATTCCGATGACGAATTGAGAGACAATTATGGTGCATGGAGAGAAACATCATACACCTCAAAGGATCATCAGTTGTTTGAAAGCCCGAAGATGTTTGCAGAAAGGATGTGTTGCCTTCTTGGCACACATTGTGGACAAGGAAGCCGCTGAGCCAAAGTTGGAAGACATCCCAGTTGTGAAGGAATAACCTGAAGTCTTTCCCAAAGACTTGCCAGGATTGCCGCCGCCACGACAAGTCGAATTCCACATTGACCTAGTTCTAGGTGTTGCGCCTATAGCTAAGGCACCTTATCGACTTGCGCCATCCAAAATGCAAGAGTTGTCGACACAACTTCCGGAGCTTTTGGACAAGGGATTTATCAGACCAAGCTTCTCGCCTTGGGGAGCTCCAGTGCTGTTTGTTAAGAAGAAGGACGGTAGTTTCCGCATGTGTATCGACTACCAAGAACTAAACAAGTTGACCATTAAGAATCGGTATCCTTTGCCAAGGATTGATGACCTATTTGATCAACTACAAGGTTCGAGTTTCTACTCCAAGATCGATCTTTGATCAGGCTATCACCAGTTGAGAATTCAAGAGGAGAGTATTCCAAAGACGACCTTTAGAACTCGATATGGACACTACGAGGACCTGGTTATGCCGTTCGGTTTGACAAACGTGCCAGCAGTGTTTATGGATTTGATGAATAGAGTTTGCAAGCCCTACCTCGATAAATTTGTGATTGTGTTTATCGACGATATTTTGATTTACTCAAGAATAAAGGAAGAGCACGAACAACATCTAAGAGCTATTTTAGAGCTGATTAAGAAAGAGAAATTATACGCAAAGTTCTCGAAGTGCGAGTTCTGGATGCGCGAGGTTCAGTTCCTTGGTCACGTGATTAACGAAGATGGAATTCATGTGGATCCCACAAAGATCGAGGCGATCAAGAATTGGGAAACTCTGAAGACGCCAACCGAGATTCGTCAGTTCCTAGGTTTAGCTGGTTATTATTGCAGATTCATTGAAGATTTTTCGAAAATCGCTCAACCTTTGACCTCCCTTACTCAGAAGGATAAGAAGTACGAATGGGGAGATAAACAAGAAGAAGCTTTTCAGTTGCTGAAGAACAAGCTTTGCGATGCACCCATCCTATCCCTACCCGAAGGCACCGATGATTTTGTGGTGTACTGTGACGCCTCGCGTCAAGGGTTAGGTTGCGTGCTGATGCAGCGACAGAAGGATATAGCTTATGCTTCACGCCAGTTGAAGGTTCACGAGAAAAATTACACCACGCATGATTTGGAATTAGGCGCAGTGGTGTTTGCATTAAAGATCTGGCGACATTATTTGTATGCCACCCGATGCACGATCTTTACTGATCACAAGAGCTTACTGCATATATTCGATCAGAAGGAGCTTAATATGAGACAGCGCCGATGGGTGGAGCTGTTAAACGATTATGATTGTGAAATCAAGTATCACCCAGGGAAGGCGAATGTCGTAGCAGACGCCTTAAGTCGAAAGGAGAGAATCAAGCCCATAAGGGTTAGGGCTTTGGAAATGATTATTCAAACGGACCTCTCGTTGCGCAGTCGTGCCGCACAGAGAGAAGCTCCTAAGGAAAAGAATCTTGAGGATGAATATCTCCGTGGGATGGAGAAACAATTAGTACCCAATGAGGAAGGAACATTGTGTTTTATGGGAAGAATTTGGGTTCCCCTCATTGGTGGTCTTAGAGAAGTAATTTTCGATGAAGCTCACAAGTCAAGGTACTCGATCCATCCAGGATCGGATAAGATGTACCAAGATTTAAAGGATTTCTACTGGTGCCCAAGATTAAAAGGTGATGTTGCAACGTATGTTGGCAAATGTTTGACTTGTGCCAAGGTAAAGGCCGAATATCAGAAGCCTTCAGGTCTTCTGCAACAACCTGAAATACCCATGTGGAAATGGGAGCAGATTTCAATGGATTTTATAACGAAGTTACCAAAGATACCCAGAGGTCATGATACGATTTGGGTAATCGTAGACCGTCTGACAAAATCTGCACATTTTCTGCCGATCAGGGAAAAAGATAACACAGGTAAGCTAGCCGAGCTGTACCTCAGAGAGATAGTTGCATGTCATGGAGTGCCTATCTCGATTATTTCGGATAGAGACGGAAGGTTTGTGTCAAAGATTTGGCAATCCTTCCAAGAAGCCTTTGGTTCTCAATTGAATCCGAGTACTGCATTTCACCCACAGACAGATGGCTAGAGCGAACGGACGATTCAAACGCTAGAAGACATGTTTTAAGCTTGCGTAATGGACTTGGGTGGCAGTTGGGACACTCACCTACCTTTGGTAGAATTCTCATATAACAACAGCTACCATGCAAGCATTCAAGCTGCACCGTTTGAAGCTCTCTACGGACGTAAGTGTCGATCACCGTTATGCTGGGCAGATGCGGCTGATAGACAGCTTGTTGGTCCCGAATTGGTTCAAGAAATGACATACAAGATTATGCAGATCCGAGAGCGCATCAAGGCGGCCCGTGATCGATAAAAGAGCTATGCGGACCAAAGGAGGAAACCTTTGGAGTTTCAAGTGGGAGATATGGTTTTACTAAAAGTCTCACCTTGGAAAGGTGTAGCACGCTTTGGGAAGCGTGGAAAGTTAAACCCACGATACATTGGACCGTTCAAAATCCTGGAGAGGATTGGTCTTGTAGCTTACAAGTTGGATCTACCCGCAGAACTGAATGGCGTTCATGATACATTTCATGTATCTAATCTGAAAAAGAGTCCAACTCAAGAAACAGTTGCCATTCCTGCCGATGAAGTTCACATTGACGACACACTCCACTTTACCGAAGAACCTGTTGAGGTTACTGATTGGAAGGTTAACAAGACACGTAGGAGTAGTGTTAAACTCGTCAAGGTTCGATGGAACGCGCGACACGGCCCAGAGTTTACTTGGGAGCATGAGGATCGCATGAAAGCAAAATACCCGCATTTGTTCCCCAACACCCCTGCAGCTAGTAGCAGAGCTAAAATTTCGGGATGAAATTTTCTTAACAGGGGGAGAATGTGACAACCGTAAAAAATCCAGGTATCCGTACAATTTAATTAACCATGATTAGTGCTTAATGACTGTGCTGAATTACAAATGACTGCTTTCTGATTACTGCATCATACTTACATGTGCATCACATATTGCATAATGTCACATCATATTTACATACAAACCATATTGACAAAAATGATGCACAAAGCACAGCTAGCTAAGTTAGCGGATAACTCAGAAGAATGTTGACAAAGTTCAGTACATAGACAGACAGTGTTTTGAGACCCAGTATGGGCCAGAGACTAAGTACTACACTAGTATAGTGTGTAGGGAACTAAGGACCACAAAACTGCTTTTCTAAGTGATAGTTTGAGTGCCGTAAAGTGCCTAAAACCCACATAAAGTGCTGAATTCAGCATAAATCAGCAAAAATCAACTTTTTAACAAGCTAGTAACATGCAAAAATATGACTAAATGGTCCTGAATGCTTTCCTAAGTGTCGGGAATTAAAAGTGTCACAAAAGGGTACATTAAGAACACTAAACGGTATAGTTTGACACTTTAACGAACCGGTATCTAACCGAACAACCGGACACTACCCGAAACACCAAAATTACACTAGAAGCATTGTTTTATTATTTCTGAGCTAGTTATGATTCCCGAACACCCTAACACACTATATAGCACCATATTAACTTAAACACTAAATACCAAACTTAGATTTCAACTAATATCCCTAACTATCAATCAAAACCCAACCAATAACCCCCCCCCTATGGTGGACGGTCACCAAGGGTGGACCCACCCTTGATCTTCCTTGATTTCATTTGATATGCTAAGTGATCTTGTCTTGTACTTAGTAAACATGTTATCCATTGGTTAATACATAAACATGGTTATAAGATGATCTTGAACTCTCATTCCTTCACCTACACTTCACACACTCACTCTCCTCCCTCCCTTGCTCCCTCACGGCCGAGAATCACCCACCACACCACCACCATCTTCATCCAACTTTCATGCAATCTCAAGTGATCCAAAGGTGTTAGAAGCTAAGTTAAGAAGTTTGGAGCTTGTGGATCTTCAAGGACCTCATCCATTTGCTTTTATCCCTCACATTTGTCATCTTCATCTTCTAGTGTTCTTCCCTAGCCCTTGTGCTAGTAGTAAGCTTCTTGTCACTTGAATTTACTCCTCATTTAGTTGGTTAAAAGATTATGTAAGATGTTAATCATGAAGAACATTAATGAACAAGAACATAATCTCTAACATAAAGCTTAATAACATAAGAATACATGTTGTTTAGTGTTGTCTTGCTTCTTGATGATTGATTGTTTGTGTTTATGATGCTAGACATCATATGAAACCTACTAGATTGTGACTAAACACATGATCTAGTAAGTTAAGGTGATGATCTTGTGAAAGACCAAGATGATCATACTTTATGTTTTGCATGAACTTGAAGATAAAAATGATTTTGTGAATGATGAAGCATGTAACATGTTACTAGTCATAAACTTGGATGACTTCCAAGATAGTTTTCCTAAGAAACTAAGTTAAATAACAAGATTTACATAGACTTGGTTCTTACATAAACCAAACTTGATTTTAATGGTTAAACAAGTGTAGAAACACTTGTGTAACAAAAAGATTACATAAAGAAGTATTTTTAGAAAATGTGTTTAGAAGTTGTAAACACCAACTTCTTTAAAAATGGAGTTTTTAAAGAAGTAAATACATTTTAAAGGGTAACTAACCCTACTAAACATACTACCAAGTTACTCCAAGTTTTTATGAAAGTTCATGTTGTTATGTAAATCACATGATTATGGCAAATTGGTAAGTGTAAGTTGCTTAGGGTTGATTGTTGATTGTTTGTGATGATTTTAAAAAGAAAATGATATGCTTTGATAGCATGGACACCTCCATTTTTAGGGGAAACTATGGCAAAATTTTCTAAAAATATAAACACTTAGGAAAATATTTTCAAACAAGTATTTACAAGTATATTTTAACCATGAGTTTCCATATAAACTTTGCCATAATTTTTGTTACAAAAATACATATATTGGAGGTTGGTTTTTATAAATAAAAATGGGTGAATATATATTTAGAATATATATACATTAAAGACATGATGTGTGTGAATATTTGTATATTTTGTGTAATAGTTATATTATTTTAGGATTAAAGTAATATAACTTAACAAAATACCAAGAATTTACAATCCAAAATACTACCAAAAATCTCAAGGAATAAATATACAAGTTACACACATAATATTGTGAAACTGAACGAAAGAACGTAACTTACAAAATATTCCGGAAAATACCTTTATAAATATATTTTTGGTAAATAATATTTTAGATACAAGAAATGAAAATATGATTTTTCTAAATATTACCAAGTTATATCATATTTTCGACAAGGAGAAAATATATTATTTTTGGGAAGTAAAAATATATTTTCTTGGAATATTTAGAAGATATATGATTTTTGGGAAAAATATATATTTTCTTGAAATACATTATTTTGGACAAAATATGTTTATATATATTTTCTAAAGTGAGACTTGAAAATATTTTAATTTGGAACTACAAATAGTTTTGCCAAAAGGGAAAAATTATAAATAATTTTTCTAAGTAATAATTCTAATATATATATATATATATATATATATATATATATATATTTTGGGAATTATATATACATTGGTGGACTTTTATTAGAAATAATATTCCGGAAATTCTAACACAAAATTGAGTATAAAAAAACTTAACAAATACAATCATACGAAAATACATGTATAAGATACCCCCATCCTTGGGAAGGAAATACAAATATAAATACTTGAGAAGTATTGTTACAAATATTGTTTAGCGATTATTCCGAAAAGTAACAAATATAATTTAAAGTTAAAATAATTGTTATTTTAACAAGTAATTATAACTTGAAATAATATTGAAGGCATAAAAGAAGCGTAACTCAGAAACGTTAATACTAAGACAAGGCACGACCCGTTCGTCTAATAGACCGTAGTACCTTGTAAGTAGTCGTGTTTGCTGAAGAGATTTGAGTTACGAGTACCGAAGACGCAAGACGGTGAGTTCATGTCCCCCCGTTTCTTTTAACTGTTTTCAGTTTTATAACTTCGGGGGTGTAATACATGTTAAAATTGTTTACAAACGTTTTATACATGGTATGGTTAGCTAAGGAGGGTTACTGCTTGATCATGTGAGTGGTGGGTGTAACACTTAAGCCCATTAATCCTCGTCGTAGGACCGAGGGACATGAGTGATAGATCTATTTGGGTGTAGCGAGCCCACACCCATGAGGACCAGGGTGGCCCATGTGGTGACTATGTCCACATACTAATGTCATGGCAAAATCCGCTAGGTTTGAGTTTTCCTGCACCATTTCACACATACCATTGGCCTTGCAAACCATTGGTGATCTGTTTTTCCTTATTGCTTCATACCAGGATTTACCTACTTACAGACATACACTAAAGGTTTATGCATACACACAAACAATCACATGAACTCGCTCAACTTTTGTTGATGTTTTCAAATTACATGTATTTCAGGGAACTAAGTGGATCTGGCAGGTGTTTGCATGTTTCAAGTTACATCACGAATAAAAGATGTCATCCAAAGTCATTAGGGTTTAGGAGATGTATCTTAATCTTGGACGAGATACATGGTTCTAAACTCGGTTTTATTTAAAGTCTTTTGTCGAGTCTTCGTGAACTCTTTAAACATGTTGCATGGGTTGTAATTTAAATTTGGAGTCTATGTTCCAGACAATTTATGTTGTGGTATTTTCAATCTTAATTTATGGATGAACATCTAATGGTTTTATCATATAGCGTTGTTATGATTGAATGCTATGGTGTTAAGAAAGTTACACCATAAACACGCTTCCGCAAAAGTCAGGGTGTGACAGGTGGCGAGGTGGATGGGTGGTGAAGTTGTCGTTCAAACGGTGGTGGGTTGGTGGATATGGTGGAAACAAGTAGCAGTGGTGAAAGGAGGCTGTGGTTGTGGTGATCGCGGCGGTGGTGATAGGAGGTTATGGTGGTGGTGGTGGAAGAAAGGAGGTTGTGGTGGTTATGGAGGAAAAAGGTGGAAGGAAGTTGTGGTGGTGGTGAAGGTGGTTGTGGTGGTTGTCTGCTTGAAGTACATAGGGAGAGAGATGAAGTATAGAGGGAGGGATATGGAGTAGAGAGAGAATTGTTTTTTTTCTTTAAATCTGTGATTTTAAATAAAATGGTTAGTTATATAAGTTTTTATATAATTAGTCCCTAAAAGGTAAAATGACAAAATTGTCCTTATGTCATTTTAACTGAAAAAGTTAACTAGGTTAGGCCTAAAGGACATAACATGCTGAATTTTAAAACGTAAAGTATTAAACTTGTCGCAACCCCCGTCCCCTAAACAGCCCCGGGAACGGGCGGCCGCGGCCAGTTTTGGTGGTATCCTGTTTTAGTCTAATTTGGCAGCGGAATTTACATCAGGACCGTAGTTAGGAAATATTTTATCAGAGTAGAATACCACACTTTCATAATATTAAACACATGGGTAAAACCCAAGTTTTTTGTACACACTTTTTCATAGGAATAAATCCTATTTTTATTTAATAAAAACATCTATCCATTTTAGGTAACTTTATGCCACTTTTCCAAGCCTTCAGTGCTGTCCAGTTGGCTTCTAATTGGCTTTCACATTTTGTTACCTGAAACGCGTTTAAAAACATTTTGTAAGTGGGAAATACTGGTGAGTGAATCCCAGTTCAATCGAGTTTTAATAAAAACCATTGTACAGTATTGAGGGCGATTCCGCAATTACAATTGTTTCCAAGTCATATCAATTACCACCCACGGTACTGTCGTTCCGACTTATGGTCATGTTACTCCTCGCAAGGCAGTAACAAATTTTGTATACAAAACCCTAAATGTACCGACTGTAATTGTATCCTTACAAATACTCAATGACTGCTTAATGTATAATTAATTAAATGAGGTTTTGTAAAAACAATTTGCAAAAGGGAGATTACTCACATTGCTGTCTTAGATTATCCTTTAGGGTTTCCTGGTGACAATCAATAAATTACACAAATGCACGCGTGTTAGTATAATAACTCATTTTAACATTAGTAATACCCTCCCCGAGACGGCATTCCAACGACTACGTCGGGCAGAACCACGACAGCCGTTACGGAACCCTAGATCAATTGGGCAGAGTATCTAATACGTCTTCAGGGGTTATGATACTTACATCAGAGCAGAATCTTGCTATTTAGGGGGTATTAGACCCGAGTATAGCTTCTACTATGTGGAAATTCGATTAGAAAGAAAAAAATTGAGCGAGTCGACTGAAGATCTGAGGCCTGCTACTTATAGGGCTTGAGTTTGGGTTCTACGTGACCCGCGTCAACTCTAGTCAACGTCCTAGCTTGTCCGGGTCACTATGTAGGCTTGACGGGTGTTGGGCCACGTGGCGGCCCAGGGTTTCGCCAGGTTTTAAGTTGCCGCAGCCCGCGTAAGCTTAAGGGGTGGCTTACGCGGCCCGCCTAAACCCCAAAAATTCAATTTTTAATTATTTTTGATAATATTTAGGGTATTCGGGGTCCGTTTTCGCGTATGGGGTATTTTTAGGGACGTATTGGGATATTTTAAAATATATTAGGGTGTCGGAAAATTTATGAGGGTGCCGGTTTTCTTTAGGGTTGTTATATCCTCCCCACCTTGATTTAGAGCTCGTCCTCGAGATCTACTCGAACATATGTGGATATTTCCTTTGCATTAAGCTCCCATGTGTACTCAGGTCCTCTTTTAGAGTCCCACTTCACTTTGACCAGAACTGATCTCTTGTGCTTGAGATTCTTGATTTTCCTGTCTTCAATCTGTAGAGGCCTTTCTACAAATTTGAGTTGCTCATTTACCTCTATATCCTTAAGAGGCACTACAAGTGATTCATCAGCTAAGCATTTCTTGAGATTAGATACATGAAATACATCATGTATTCCTGCCATTTCCTCTGGCAGTTGTAACTGATAGGCTACAAGTCCTATTTTTCTAATAATCTCAAAAGGTCCAACATACCTGGGACTTAGCTTTCCTCTTTTGATGAATCTTACTACTCCTTTCCAAGGAGAGACTTTTAACAATACTTTATCTCCTACTTGAAATTCTAATGGCTTACGTTGGTTATCATCATAGCTTTTCTGTCGATCACGTGCTGCTTTCAGTCGTTCCTTGACTTGAATGATCTTGTCAGTTGTTTCTTGTACTATCTCAGGTCCATATAGTTGTTTTTCCCCAATTTCTGCCCAACAGACTGGGGTTCGGCACTTCCGTCCATAAAGTGCTTCGAATGGTGCAGCAGTGATACTTGTATGATAACTGTTATTATAAGAAAATTCTATTTAAGGTAAATGATCATCCCAATTACCTCCGAATTCAATTACACAAGCTATAATCATGCCTTCCATTGTCTGAATTGTCCTTTCGCTTTATCTGTCCGTTTGAGGATGATAAGTTGTGCTTAGATTCAACTTGGTTCCCATTGCTTTTTGGAAACTTGCCCAAAAATGAGAGGTAAAACGGCTATCCCTATCAGACACAATGGATAAAGGAATTCCATGTAATGAAACAATTTCATTTACATATAATTTGGCTAATTGTTCCATACTAAAAGTTTCCTTCATTGGTAGGAAATGAGCTGATTTAGTTAGCCTGTCTACAATCACCCAGATTGTATCATTACCTTTTCTTGTTTTGGGTAATTTGGTAACAAAATCCATTGTTATCAATTCCCATTTCCAAACTGGCATTTCTAACTGTTGTAATAATCCTGAGGGTTTCTGATGTTCAGCTTTGACTTGCGAACAGGTTAAACACTTAGAAACGTAAGCTGCTATATCCTTTTCCATTCCTATCCACCAGAAATTCTTTCTTAAATCCTGATACATCTTATCACTTCCAGGATGCATTATATACTTAGACTTATGAGCTTCTTCTAATATACGATGATGTAAGTTTCCTAATTTAGGTATCCATATTCTCTTTTTATGGAATCTCCAAATTCCATCTGTTCCTTGTTCTAATTCCTTAATCATTCCTTTTAATTTTTCAGTATCAACCTTGATTACTGATTCTTGGGTTTTTCTAATTTGATCACTTACATCTAGTTGTAGATTTAATTTAAGAGAACGTATCCTTTTTGGCTTTTCATGATACTTCCGGCTTAAAGCATCAGCCACTACATTGGCTTTCCCTGCATGATACTGGATATTACAATCATAATCACTAAGTATCTCCATCCAGCATCTTTATCTCATATTCAGTTCTTTTTGCCCGAAAACATTCCTTAAACTTTTATGATCTATGAATATGGTAAACTTTACTACCATAAAGGTAATGTCTCCACATTATAAGGGCAAAAATTATGGCTCCTAATTCCAAATCATGGGTTGAATAATTCTCTTCATGATTCTTAAGTTGTCTAGATGTGTAAGCTATAACCTTTTGACGTTGCATTAATACACATCCGTAACCTAACTTAGAAGCGTCACAAAAGACTACAAAGTCTTCAGTTCCTTCTGGTAACGCTAATATGGGTGCATGGGTTAGTCTTTGCTTAAGAATTCTAAAAGCTTCTTCCTGTTTTGGTCCCCATTCAAACTTAATGGATTTACAGGTTAACTTGGTTAAGGGAATGGCTATTCTAGAAAAGTCTCGAATAAATCTTCTATAATACCCGGCCAATCCTGGGAAACTTCTAACCTCGGTTGGCGACTCAGGGGTTTTCCATTTGGTAATTGCCTCGATCTTTGCTGGATCCACATGAATTCCTTCATGGTTAATTAAGTGTCCAAGAAACTGTACCTGTTCTAACCAAAACTCGCACTTTGAAAACTTAGCGTAAAGCTTTTCTTTTATTAGTAAACTTAGAAGTGCGTGCAAATGCTTTGCATGATCCTCTTTACTTTTAGAATAGATGAGAATATCATCAATAAAAACAATTATGAATTTATCCAAATATGGCTTACATATTCAGTTCATCATGTCCATAAATGCAGCTGGGGCATTGGTTAAACCAAAGGGCATGACAGTAAATTCATAATGATCATACCTTGTTCTGAATGCGGTTTTAGGAATGTCCTCTTCCTGTACCTTTAATTGATGATATCCCGATCTTAAATCGATTTTAGAGAAAAATCGAGCTCCTTGAAGTTGATCGAACAGATCATCGATCCTTGGTAATGGGTACCGATTCTTAATCGTGACCTTGTTCAATTCACGGTAGTCAATGCACATACGCATTGATCCATCCTTCTTTTTGACGAATAAAATCTGTGCTCCCCACGGCGATGAGCTTGGCTGTATGAATCCTTTCTCCAATAATTCGTCTAATTGTTTCTTCAGTTCCTGCATTTCGGCGGGTGCCAAACGATAAGGTGCTTTGGCAATCGGTGTCGTTCCTGGTAGAAGATGGATTCTGAATTCAACTTCCCTGTCTGGCGGTAGTCCTGGCAATTCTTCTGGAAAAACATCTGAAAACTAAGACACTACTGGAATATCTTTTAGTTCTTTTCCTTTAGTGTTAGTGATTATAGAAATCAAATACACTATAGATCCTTTATTATACAACTTGCAGTTTTCATCACAGAGATGAATTTAGTGGATCTAGATGGTTTGCCTCCCTTAATTGTGATCTTTTCACCCCTTGGTGAATTTACTTGAATCGACTTTTGATCACATAAAATATTAGCTTTATTGGTTGTTAACCAATCCAATCCTAATACAATATCAAATCCTGCCAGATTCATTAGGTAAAGGTTTGCAATAAACTTTTGGTTTAAAATTTCTATTCTTGCTCCCTGCAAGATTTCAGAAATCCTAACGGTTTCTCCATTTGTTGTCTCTACTAGACATTCTTATGGGAGTTTAGTTAATGATTGATTTAGAAGTTTGCAAAACGAAGTATTGATAAAACTTTGGTTTGCACCAGAGTCAAATAATACTTTAGCAAAAACATCATTAACTAAAAACGTACCGGCTATCACGTCCGGAATCATCTTGGCTTCATCTGCAGTCAGAACAAATACTCTAGCATTTTTAGTGTTCTTGTTGTTTCCAACTGGAGTCAATTTTGGACAATTTGGCTTGATATGGCATTTTTCTCCACAGTTGAAGCACAGTCCATTAGTTGGTTTCCTTCTACAGGTTTCTTCCTTGTGTCCTGGTACTTTGCAGAAATTGCAGTAAGTGGAGCATCTTCCAGAATGCTTCTTTTTGCAGGCTTTACAGTATGGTGCAGAGGTAGAACCTATATTCCTACGGTTGGAATTTCTAGAACGGAATACTTGAGTAAGTCTTTGGGTTAGGTTTCTCCTCTGGTCTTCTTCTCTAGTACGGATTAATTCATCTGTCAATGTATTGGCTAGTTCTACAACTTCTTCTATAGTTTGGGGTCTAGCTGCCTTGACTACATGCCTAATCTCCCCGATTAGTCCCCAGATGTAACGGGAGATTAATATTGGCTCAGGTGAGGCAAGGGTTGGTACTATCCTAGCATATTCAAAGAATGTGGTAGTATAACCCTTACTATCTACCCCGGTCATTCTAAGGTTCAGGAACTTATTTGCTATCTGTTCCTTTTCATTGGGAGGGCATAATTTCCTTTCTACCATATTTTTAAATTCCTCCCATTCCATGTTATATATCCTATCACTTCCTCTTGACTGGAGGATAGTGTTCCACCACTCTAAGGCTAAGTTCTTAAACATATTAGAAGCAAACATTATCTTATCTTCTTCAGCACACTTGCTTATTTTTAAAACAACCTCGGTCTTTTCTATCCAACGTAGAGCTGCAATGGGTCCTTCATTGCCCGAGAATCCTATTGGTTTGCAGGACCAGAATTCTTTATAAGAACAACCATAAGGCATGGTTCTTCTTCTTTTAGGAATGGGCACTTGAAGTACGGGTCCATTGTTCACACTGTGTTCAGGTTCAGTTGGTCGCTTACTGTTATGCTTACTTTTATTATCAGCTTCTCTAACATTTTGGATAATAAATGGCATCGCATCTATGATTCCTTGTGCCACTATGTGTTGGATAGCACTACTATCCACTTGGTTTCCATTGTTATTGTTGTTTGGATTCTCATTATTCAGATTATCGTTATTCGGATGGTTATCATTCTGATTTTCCTGGTTCACTTCGTTGTCCATCTGAATTTTAAACATTTACCCCATATTAATATCACAAAATAATATTTAATACGACCAATCACACAACACACAGGTTGATCAAAAACGTCGAGCATTGCGACTTTTACTCTTTCTTATAGTATGCATCTATTACACACCAGTACTGAAATTAAAATTCCAATACCGACTAAAATTTAAAGCTACACTACTAGTAATAGGCATCCGTAGTTTTTTTTTCAAACACACATAGCATATATTATCATATTATTATAACTTTCTCCATCCTCACTCCTACGGATATGGATTTATCCAGAAATCCATATTGCACTCGTCGTACTTCCAGACGAGTCGCTCTCTCACTGGTCTCATCCTTTACTTGTCTCATCATTGGGGTGCAGGTTCTAGGACTGGGTTTGGAATCTGGGGTGCGGCTTCCTGGTATGGGGCCTGGTATGGGTAAGGATTCTCTAAAATCTATCTAATGAATACATCATTATCGTAATAGGGATCTAGAGGATCTAACCCTGGGTAGGCTCCTAGATTTGGCATGGGCAAATCTTCATGGATGAGGTAACGTTCCACATAGTCCCTATTGTCGTCCCACCATGGGTCGTAATTTGGGTCTAAGGGATTTGGTGCAGGTACCCTAGGTATTTCTTCTGAATTGAAATCATGCATTTCTACTTGATTTTCAGGGTTTTCTATCTCCATTGGTTGGTCAGGAATTGGTGGTTGTATTTGCTCCAAGTTTGGGTCAGCTGCAGTGGTTGCTAAGATGTGGATATTGGCTATACCTCTATTAAGCATATCCTGGGCATAAGCATCGGTTTCTCTTTTAGCTGCGGCTAGTGCTCTCTGGTCTTGTAACTTTTTCATACGCTTTCTACGCTCGTGTGCTCCCCTACTGAACCATCCCCTCTTTTTCTGAGGAAATGGCTCTTCAGATTGAGCCTTAAATACGAATATTCCTTCTTCCGTATCAGCAGAATACCCCAAGAGGGCAGGCTGAGAAGAGGCACCTCCGCTTCTAGGCGAACCAGACAATTGACGGTACGCGTCAGATGGTCCTTGGTCGCTCATACTGAAAACTAACAAATAGTCAGATAACACATAACAAGAAAATGCAATTATATACGTAGTTCCGTAGTTTATCTCCGAACACTTTGAATTTTGGTGTTAGCATAACACTTTTGTGGCTGAATCAGTGGCTTAGCTCTGATACCATTTTCTGTCGCAACCCCCGTCCCCTTAACAGTCCCGGGAACGGGCGGCCGCAGCCAGTTTTGGTGGTATCCTGTTTTTGTCTAATTTGGCAGTGGAATTTACATCAGGACCGTTGTTAGGAAATATTTTATCAGAGTAAAATACCACACTTTCATAATATTAAACACATGGGTAAAACCCAAGTTTTTAGTACACACTTTTTCATAGGAATAAATCCTATTTTTATTTAATAAAAACATCTATCCATTTTAGGTAACTTTATTGCCACTTTTCCAAGCCTACAATGCTGTCCAGCTGGCTTCTAATTGGCTTTCACATTTTGTTATCTAAAACGCGTTTAAAAACATTTTGTCAGTGAGAAATACTGGTGAGTGAATCCCAGTTCAATCGAGTTTTAATAAAAACCATTGTACAGTATTGAGAGCGATTCCGCAATTACATTTGTTTCCAAGTCATATCAATTACCACCCACGGTACTGTCGTTCCGACTTATGGTCATGTTACTCCTCGCAAGGCAGTAACAAATTTTGTATACAAAACCCCAAATTTACCGACTGTAATTGTATCCTTACAAATACTCAATGACTGCTTAATGTATAATTAATTAAGTGAGGTTTTGTAAAAACAATTTGCAAAAAGGAGATTACTCACATTGCTGTCTTAGATTATCCATTAGGGTTTCCTGGTGACAATCTATAAATTACACAAATGCACGCGTGTTAGTATAATAATCCATTTTAACATTAGTAATACCCTCCCCGAGACGGCATTTCAACGACTACGTCGGGCAGAACCACGACAGCCGTTACGGAACACTAGATCAATCAGGCAGAGTATCTAATACGTCTCCAGGGGTTATGATACTTACATCGGAGCAGAATCTCTCTATTTAAGGGGTATTAGACCCGAGTATAGCTTCTACTATGTGGAAATTCGATTAGAAAGAAAAGAATTGAGCGAGTCGAATGAAGATCTGAGGCCTGCTACTTATAGGGCTTGAGTTTGGGTTCTACGCAGCCCGCGTAAGAGAAGACAAGGGCCTACGCGGCCCGCGTCAACTCTGGTCAACGTCCTAGCTTGTCCGGGTCACTATGTAGGCTTGACGGGTGTTGTGCCACGTGGCGGCCCAGGGTTTCGCCAGGTTTTAAGTTGTCGCGGCCCGCGTAAGCTTAAGGGGTGGCTTACGCGGCCTGCCTAAACCCCAAAAATTCAATTTTTAATTATTTTTGATAATATTTAGGGTATTCGGGGTCCGTTTTCGCGTATGTGGTGTTTTTATGGACGTATTTGGATATTTTAAAATATATTAGGGTGTCGGAAAATTTATGAGTGTGTCGGTTTCTTTAGGGTTGTTATAAAACTCATCAATTTTAAACATAAAGGGCACCGCCTGAAAAATGGTATAAAAATAAAGGACAATCTTTGCAATTCACTCATGTTTTTTTCATTCCATCACTTCATTAACAACACCACCTTCGCCACCACCGACGCCCATCGTCGCCGCCACCCGCAACCCGCCACCTCGGCAGCCACCGCCGCCGTTATCCACCCACCACCGTTGCCACCCACCGCTGCCACCAACCACCACCGTCGCTAATGCCACTCGTCGTCGCCAACCACCACCACCATCACCGTCACCACCACCACCCACCGTCGTTGCCACCAACCACTGCCACCCACCGTCCCACCTCACCTCTGTCGCCACCAACCACCACCGACGGTCGCCGCCACCCCAGTCACCGCCGCCCATCATCGCAGCCACCACCCCCACTCGTTGCAGCCACAACCGATCGCCGCCACCTAGCACCTCCCACAATCACTGCCACCGACCACCACCACTCACCGCCGATTTTATTCTTTAGTTTTTCTTGCCTACCAAATAAGACATGAAATGGTAGTGATCCGTTGCAATCCCTCGTCCATTCCATTTCCTCATCCATTCTATTATCCCCTACCAAACAGACCCTTTAAGTTTTTACATAGGAGGATGTCATGAGTTCGAGCCATTAAAAAATAGCATTAGTCCAAAAAAAAACAAAAAATAATCACAGTAACAATAATATGTGTAGAATTTGAATTTTAGCACCATGTTGCTTCAAATTAGTAAACCTAAAAATGAACTTTTTTGTTTTTGCAATCAAATTCAACAGAAACAACAAAAGAGGTTAATATTGCAAGTCCTTTTTTTATAGCTTCTGAAACTAACCTCGATATCCCAGTGAACTTTTCTGAGACGGGGTGTTAATCATTCATACTGATTAGGGATGAGCATTTGGTATCGAGTACTAGTACGGTATCGATTATTTTCGATATCAGTACCCACTTTTCCCATTTATATTCGGTACCTGTTTGGTACCGTGCTCAGGGGCGGACATACATATAGCCCAAGGTGGGCAGGCGCACCCCCCGGGAAAAAAAAATTAGTGCTATTTTCCGTTGAAAATCTCATCTGCACCCCTTGGATTTTTTCGTCCGCACCCCTTGAATTTTTTTATCCGCACCCTTTGGAATTTTTCGTCCACACACCTTAGGTAAAAAATGTTTTCGATTTATATTTTAAATTTTTTTAGTAAACTCTAATTAAAAAAAACTACCTAAATTATATAAACTTATACTACCCAACTTAACCCAAATACCCAATACCTTAACCCACTATTTCATTAAACATAATTAGCCCACTAATTACTAGCCCATTAACCAAACTCAACCTAAGTTCAAACTATAATAATTAAAATAAGCCCAATAGTCCCTTAGAATTCATCCTGCCCTCCCTCTCTTGGGTCGTCTCCTACCAGCGATCATCGACCACAACAGCAACCACAACAGCACGTCATCAGCAGCCGCGAAACACCGCCGTCCGACACCAAAGGGTAACAAAATTCTTAAATAGGTTTGAAATTTCATGTGTTTTGACGTTGTTTATGGTTGTTTAGATGATTTTTAGGGTGATTACACACGATTTCTAGGGTTGAAAATTAAAATTGAAACATTATTTTATGGAGCGATGAACTTATGCATCAATTTGTTTGTGATAAGAACCATGAGTAGGGACGTTATGGCGCAATTTCTTTTGTTTTACATGACCCGACCCGAACCGACCCGATACGAACCGATTTTTTTATTTATATACCTAGGGGCCTAAAATTTTTAAAAATATTTCGCACCCCATGGAAAAATTCCTGGGTCCGCCACTGACCGTGCTCATCCCTGATACTGATTTTGGCGCTCTAGACCTAACTCAATCAAAAAACACCATCAAGAAAGAAACCCATCACTACGAAAAAACCCTCTTAAGTTAGGTTTCGAACTTAAGATCTCTAGAGATTTCAAGTCTTAACCATCACCCCCATCTCATTAGACCAGAAGGCGCTTGGCAATATTACAAGTCCTATAATAAAAATTGTAGTGTTTGTCGTTGAAAAGGGAAGCAACAGACCTCAATCTTAGGGTTATTCAAAGCTTTATGTTGCACGACTTTAGAATCCCTAAATTCATATAAATTCGCATAAATAATGAGAACAACAAAAAAACCCGATGAACGAACTTGATATTTGGAGTTTAGTGATTATCATAGTAATTTACTACTAATCACCAAACTAGCCTTCTTAATGCATACGTAGGGTCAATTCATACATGAGACTATCACTCATACACGTAATTATATGTAATTAATTTCTAGAAAAGATTGATGGATCACCGGGTTTTAAATTAAATTTACTATATATTGGATTTATTATTTAGCCCAGCTTTCTTGTGTTGATTCACCAAACTTTTCTAGAAAAGCTCGGATGAAATTTGACAGCTAGCAAAGAGTTCGGTCCCAACTATTATAATAAATGCTGATCACTGTCTCAAAATATATAATACTCGGTTTAGGTAGCTTTGACATATAAAATTATTAACACATTTAAATACCAAACATGTACATACCCAATTTATCAGTCATCACATTAAAATTAAAAAATATGAAATAGTTGTTAGAAGTATTATCATTACTTTCATTATTAAACTTTAGTTATGTTTTTATTATTCGAACATGTATGTATTTATGATATGTAGTTAGGATGATAAGCGGATTAGGATAATAAGCGGGTTAAACTTTTAAACTAAACTGTCAAGGCAGTTACTAGCCAAGAATTAACCGCCAAACATGTAGTTTATATAGTTAATTGCCGGCAAACATTACCGGCTATCAAGACAGTTTCTTGTTACCGAAATTGTCCAATTAATCCTTTCGATATTCACTGCACATTCAGTATTGTTTTCGTTGTCTGCACATTAACATCACCATGTCTGTAAATCATAACAAACCTTCCGCTGCTTATGCATATGGTGATGATTCGGTTGTCCAACAAAGTGGTATCAGAGCCACTTCAGGGAATCGATCAGAAATCAAACCAAACTCTACCACTCTTCCTTGCCAACACTGCACCGATGAGAAAAATGAAAAATGCAAGCGAATCCCCCGTATTAGACTTTGTTATTATTGTCACTTACCGGGTCACCAAATCTACAATTGCAAGGCCAAAGAGAATGATGAATCGACGCAACTGTTAAAGCAGGCCATTAACGCCGGGATTAGACGACAGGAAGAAGATGTGCACTGCCAAGATGAAATGATAGTCATTGGTACTGAGGGTGGACTATGGGCAGATATATGGTACGTTAATCTGACGTTCAATCATCATTTTCGGGTAATCTTAATGTTTTCAAAAGGGTGAAACATGTTATGGGTGTAGAAACAAGATCTGGTATGAATAATTTTCTGTTTATAAGAGGGGTAGGATCGGTGGAAATGAAAACGGGAAATGAAACACTGAATATACAAAGTGTCTTCTATTCACCGGAAATCGACCGGAATGTACTCAGTCTTGATCAGTTAACGCTTCAGGGCTTCACGGTCAGAAAATCCGGTGATTCATGTAAAATATATCCCATGTTTTCATCTCCGGTGGTAAATTCAATAAATGAAGCAAGTGGTTTAACGAAAGAAGAAGAGTTGGGTGTGAACGAAAAACGCAGGCTGCAAGAACTGGGCAATGTTGATGACGAATTCAAGGATGCTTATCTGAATTCATACTTCGAAACCTTAAATGTTTCGAGTGCAGATGATAATGATTGGAATTTGCTGATATTAAGAGCATTAGAATTCCATGAATTTGCAGATTGCAAAGCATTGATAGACATGCTTGATGATAGAGAATACGTATTTAAATACAAGGTGGATCTTCATAAAAAGTTTGAAGAAATGGTTCGATGGTTCCTGAATGAATACATGGGAATAACATCTAGACCAGTCCCTCCTTTCTCTCCGAGTCAAAAGAAGATTGACTTGTTAAGTTTATTCATCCTGGTAGCAAGAGACGGCGGATACCGAGACGTCACTACTGACAACATATGGCCGATCATAGCGAAAGACCTAGGATTTGAATACCAAGATGGAGACTACACGTGGATAATATATGCCATGTATCTTGACGTTTTGGAGTACTACAAGTTTAAATCTGCACAAGAAGAAGTGCAAGTGAAGGAGATGGTGAATGATGGTGCTGAATCCTCTCGAGGCAGTCATATGAAGACAAGGAGTGCAGGTGTTGTTCATGATGAAGCTGCAGGTAATGATCGCAATGGTGCAGATTCGACACAATTTGCATTGTTTGCTGGGAATGGATGGGAAGATGACTGGAATGTGCACAAAAGGAGGAAGCGATTTAATTTCAACCATATGAAGAAAGCGGTAGAAGATGCTAATCGAAGTGTCATGCAACAGGGATCTAACATAACCAAAGTTTAAGGGGGTTGTGTTAGAAGTATTATCGTTACTTTCATTATTAAACTTTAGTTATGTTTTTATTATTCGAACATGTATGTATTTATGATATGTAGTTAGGATGATAAGCGGATTAGGATAATAAGCAGGTTAAACTTTCAAACTAAACTGCCAAGGCAGTTACCCGCCAAGAATTAACCGCCAAACATGTAGTTTATATAGTTAATTGCCGGCAAACATTACCGGCTATCAAGACAGTTTCTTGTTACCGAAATTGTCCAATTAATCCTTTCGATATTCACTGCACATTCAGTATTGTTTTCGTTGTCTGCACATTAACATCACCATGTCTGTAAATCATAACAAACCTTCCGCTGCTTATGCATATAGTGATGATTCGGTTGTCCAACAATAGTAATTTAAAATTTTTAATGAATATCTTGCTTAAAAAAGCTCCAGAGTCTATTGAAATATAATCATTGGAAATTTGACATGGCGTGGTTTTAGACTTAAGATCACCATTGGTACGGTTTTGGCTTCAACGATTGAAATTTGCATGATGGTTCAACCGTACGTATACCTTTAGAAAAACCTAAAAAGAGAAATGACGCGATTTTGGACTAGATAAGTGCAAATGAAAAGATTTTCCCTTCTTTGATTTTGTTCTGGGTGCCGAAACAAAAGCTTTGGGCGGTATTAGGAGGCATAAACACTGATGTCGAGTCGGGAAGGAGTGATGAGGTGGGCGGTCCGCTACGCGAGGTGGAGGGCGGAGGCGGATCTTTGAACGTCCATTGTAGGATTTGGTTGTCACACCCCAACCGATGGCGAAATCATCGGGGCGCGGCACTAGGCGAATCAGATTGCTCAAGAGAATCCATAACAACTATATTGCGACAATATTCGTTACATTTGTTATCCCATACTAACAACAATACAATCACATAAGTTATTACAGATTTCTTGTCCTCTCGAACAATTCAAATTCGTCCACTTAGAATTTAGGTGTGTTTCTAGACTTCCTAGCTTGATTTGATGTAGACTTCGACTAATCCTGCAACATACGTTAAAATATTGTCAATACAAAAGTATTGGCGAGTATACAGGTTTGATATGTAATAGTATAATAGATTAAAAGTGTTGCGAATTTCCATAAGCATAAACGTAATACACGACATATATACTCACAAAACTGATACTACCAGCTAAGTCCTCGATGCTCGACTCTTCGATGGCATAACTAGACCCCGTCGGGCGCAATAGTATTATACTAGTCTGGGTGGGACGTCACGAGTATAAGTCCTAGCATACATGCAACTAGCATCACGTATATCTATGCAAACAGTTATTCGCAAGTGATAGATTGACAATTTGAATCATTCGTTTGATAAGTTCGATTTATAAGGAACGTATGTTACACCCAAAATTCGATAAAAGGGGTCAAGTATACTCACAGTGCGTATTCGGTTGGATTGCGAGATGGTGCTTCAGAATGCCCTGATTATAGACTAATTACATGAGTATTGGGTTACGTGTTAAACGATATCGAATCACGCGAATTTGGACGAAAAAAATGAAATTGGGCTGGCCCAATCGGATGGGCCGCTCGATCGGCCGGGCTGCTCGATCGAGTGGGCCGTCCGATCGAGTGGGCTGTTCGATCGGCTGGTCCAGCCGATCGGCTGGGCCGCCCGATCGACTGGGCCGCTCGATCGGCCAGCCTGTCCAGCTGTTTTTGATGATTTTTCGAGTGTTTTTCGGTGTTTTTGGTCGAGACGTTGTGGTGACGTGTTGAACGACTGAAATCCCATCCATTCCGACCTGTTCCAATGGCCGGGAATCACCCCGTTCATCAAAACTGACCGTTCTTGGCGGTTTTTCCGTGTTTAACCCGAAATTGGTCGTCTCTTCGATAGAAATCAGATTCTTGACCATCACGACACTAATAATGAGTGGAAGGTCGGTCGAATCTCTGTTTCTACCGTTGGTATGTGTAATTCTGATGTGAAAACCTTGATTGTTCCTGGAAACCCCTGGATTCTGAGTTGTTCTTCGTGAAAATGAGGCCAACACTTGAAGTTCATAAGAACTTTGTGATGACATCACTCTGAACATCTCAAATCCATGGCTTCTTGATTAGAAAACATAAATTTGGACGAGATTCGTGAAGAATCGTATGGAAACCATTCGGATCTGAGTTGTTCTTCATGGGATGACATCACCCTTGAAGAACTCCATGGTGACATCACCCTAGAACACCCCAAATCCGTCGATTTCACGGTTAAAAGTCGAATTTTGAAAGATAGAAAGATGAAGGATTGCATAAAGATCAAGGAAGTACAAGATTCGGGTTGAAAACTTACAAGAATTGGGAGAAATCGAGAGAAAAGTGGTCAAGAACGTCCTAGTCGAGTAGCAGCAACAACAACAAGTGTTTGGAGTGAAAGGAGGGGTATTTATAGGCAAGGGAGGAGAGAAAAGGAGGAAAACGGGCCGGATCGGATGGCCCGTTCGGTCGGCCGGCCTAGCCGATCGGCTGGCCTGTCCGATCGGACGGCCCAGCCGATCGGCTGGTCCGTTCGATTGGGCGGTCGAGCCGGATGGCTGTTCTGTCCGATCGGCCGGCCCAGCCGATCTGCTGGCCCGTTCGATCGGGCGGCCCAGCCGATCGGCTGGCCCGTCCGATCGACTGGCCCAGCCGTTTGGCTGGCCCGTCCGTACGGAGGCCCTGGGTCTTCGTTTTTGGCACGATTTCGACTGTTTTGGCCGTATTTTCATACATTTATATGATTATTTAATTATTTATTATAATTAATCACAAAAGGTCCGTATATACGTATCCATATATCCAATATTCGGTGCGATGATCGATTACACGTGCCTTCGAGTGCGTTCTTCGATGTGATGTACCACAATGATTATCGGGGCACTACTTGCTCGTGTTGCCGTCATCGTCATGATAGCTGGAGACATGGTACTCACCCGATAGTCGTTGTTAGCGTTGCTTGTTTACGTTTTGACACCTCACGGTTATCGAGGAGGGTAGATTAAGCCCTCACTCAACATCATTGTGAGTGTTATAATTTATTGAAAATAGACTGTAATAGCGATAGAATATGCGTAATTATTCGACTATACTTAGATTTAGCGATATATCTGATATAGTTACATTATGATCCGAATCTCTGGTGTTAGGCGTAACGAGTGTATCAAATAGTAACAACGCACGAAAGTGCGGGTTGTTACAGTCTCCCCTGCTTTAGGAAATTTCGTCCCGAAATTAATCCATTAGTAGGGTCGTAAGAGTTGATGCGAGTGAGAGTAGTGATTAAAAGCATCTAGATAAGCGAGAGATCGATTAAAGATTCGACTAGTGAGAGCGGTGCGAAGATACGATTCGAATAACCAAAAGCGATGACACACACAAAAGCGATTCCGTAACGTTTTAGACTTACCGATAATCGATTAATCCTCGAAGATATTTAGAGAAATCTCCCCATGGCGCGGCGCTAACTGCGTGGATGTCCACAACAACGCTATGGAGAGGGTTTTTGTTATTTTGATAACGGGGTTTGAGTTATACATTTTAAAAGAATTCGGCGGCAAAATAAGTTTTAGGAAAATTTTCCTACAACGTGAGTTCGAGCTGAAACTCGATTGTCGAACCATCGTTTTCGGAAAGATTTCTTTTTGTCGTTGCAAAAGGTTTAAGGGAAAACTGAACTTATGAAACTTCCTTTAGGCACGGAGCCAAACTGTTTCGATGTTCTCTCCATGTTGTAAGGAGATTTCACTTCTCCAACGGTTTTAACAAAATTTTATAAAAATCGGTTTTCTTTAACAGTACAGAAAAATAATTTACATCGAGCCCTATGTGGCACTTTCCCACGAAAGTTTGTTAATACGATTAAAACACTTATATATAGGAAGTACCAGCGGCGTATCCACCATGTTTTACCCATATTACCTCTGTTTCGTGAGGCGGTGTCACGCGTGCCGATACGACACAGATAGAATTTCGACCCCTCGGTCCAAGCGATAGGACGCTAGACCGAGTCTTGAACTGAAGCGACTTGGATGTAGGCAAAGCGTTGATAGCGAATGCGAGTAGTTCGATCATACGAAACATTGATATGGCACACTGGGTTAGACGACGATTGATAAGCGATAGCGAATGACGCGATTTTGATTCGACTAGATGCGATTTCGATTCGTTCCACATGAAACCTTACATGGCATGTTTCCACGAGAGTTGCTAATATAGAAAACACCACGTTTTCCCATGTTAGTTTGTCCCGTGAAGCGATGTCATGTACCCTAATCCTATACAACTGTGATGACTGCCAAGCGATAACCGAATATTAATAGGCAATAGACCCTGATAGATGATAAGTGACGATCGTTGCGTTGCGAACGATATGCGATTCGATTGAGTTGAATACACCACAAACAGTAACCATTGCTAGCCCGCATGGCCTTTTTCCACGAAAGTCTGCTAATATGGTCAAAACACCACCATGTTTCGACCCTATTAGTTTTGTCTCGTGAAGCGAGGTCGTGCCTGCTAAGATAACACAGATAACACGAGTATCGATGAGTGATAGTGACACGCGATGAGAGTATCGAGTCGATGAAATAGGCGCGAAATGCGTTAAAGCGAAAAGCGGCGAGTGAATTTCGATACTCGTCTAGCAATCCACATTAAGCGATTCACACTAGGCGGTAGAAGTTCGCACAATAGTTAATAACTAGAGTTAGCGATTGCGAGATAAACATCAGATACAATTGCGATTTCGAGCCGTATATCGAGTGATTTAGATTGTGAGATGGATCCAGTAAAACTGCGTTTGAGTTGCGTTATAGACTTACGACCAGCCTTACGTTGCTTCAATTGCTCTTCGGGGTGAACTTACCTAAGTCCATCGATGTGGCAATTGTGTTGCGTATGCAGACTTACGAGAAGTCCCGCAGTGATGCGATTTAGTCTTGTTACGCCTTGCGATCGATTTGTATCGTGTCGAAAATAACCATTATAATATAATAGGTCTAATAACGTCCAATTCCACATGGCACTTTTTTCACGAAGCTTCGGTAGTATGGTAAAGCACACCTTGCGTTACCCCTACTACTTATGCCCCGTGCTTTGGTGTCACGCTTTGTTGACATGGCCTTGATCATGCTTTTAAACGTTATGGCACCATTAGAACTTCACTACGATCTCCGTGCACTGACCAAAATAATCCCGTGTGCACCCGCGATTAGTTGTTCCTTGCACGTACATCGTACTTCATTCTAAGAGTGTTGTAAGGGTAAAATACATTATATAGTACATAGTGCTAGCGTTTAGATGGTGCTAGAGTAAAAGAGAATTAGAGTCCACATGCGACGATAGATGAAATAAGCTCCATACATAAAAGAAAACGATAGCGATAAGTCGTATTATTACAACAACATTAGAATCAAAATAACGTTGTTGTGGAGGACGCTTGCGGAGACTGCTGGTGTTGCTGACTTCCTTCAGAGTTGCGGTCCTGCGCGGCAGTGCTGTGTATGATGACCATACCAGTTGCAATTTGTGCAATAGCGACAATTTGCTTCTGGCGGGTGATGGTACGTGCACGTGAAACACAGGGGATGGGGCCCATTGTAAGCACGTTTCGGTTGAACTGGGACTGATCGGAGAGGTTCGGGTTGCGGCAGTCCGGTTGTTGAAGAGTCTGGGCTCACGGTCTTTCGTTTGCGACTAGGTTGCGCTTCCTGAGATGATGCAGTGTCGCTGTCGGATTCGCCCGACGATTTGAATGAGACATTGTCGGAGCGATCCTTAGAGGAACCTTCAGAGGAGTAGTCGGATGATTCCTCGTCCGATTCGCCAGAGGAATCGTCGGATGAGTTGATGATGATTGCTTGGCGAGCTTGTTTGACAGGCTTCTTGGAGAAGAACCTGTCCAAGACTCGTTTGCTATTGATCTCTGCGGCTAAACGGTAGGCTTCTTCGATGGTAGCAGGTCTTGCAGCTTCTACAAAATCACCCACACTCTCAGGTAAGCCGCGGAGGTACTTCGCGACGGCTTTCCTTGGAGTGTCAACTTGACTTGGGCAGATTGCACTAAGCTGCTTGAACCTTGCTGTATAGCCAGCATTGTCACCTTTGGTCTGCTTGATTTCCCAAAATTCGTTTTCTAGTTTCTGGACTTCATGAGGGGGACAATATTCTTCCCTCATAAGTTCCTTCAGCTCGTCCCAAGAGAGGGCGTAAGCTGCGGAGATCCCACGTTTGTAGCGTTCGGCGGTCCACCAGTCGAGTGCTCGTGATTGAAATACCCCGGTAGCACAAGTAGTACGGAAACTATCGGGACCCCACTTTGTCGAAGGGTGACTTCGATAGAATCGAACCACTGGAGCAGTTGGGTCGCACCTCCTTCACCTGTGAATTCCATCGGGTCACAGGCTTTGAAGTGTTTGTAGAGGAAAGTAGATTGCGGCTCTTCCGTCTTAGAGTCCTTCGCGGCTCGAGCGTTGCTGAGAGAGTGCACTTGAGCGACAATTTGAGGAACGAGCTTGACCACTTCCCTGGTCACAAGCGAGGCAATCCTCTTATCGGCGCTTCGTTTGGCTCTTCTCCTAGCTATTCGTTTCGAGATAGAGTTGTTGGAAGGCATCTAGACAGAGAGAGATTTGGGATGAGATTCGATCATAATGATTTCGAGTTTACGATGCGATTGGGCGCGTTCGAAACTTGTAACGTGCAATATAAATAGACTTCACATAGGAGCCACATAGGAGACACGAAACTTCCTAGATTTTCACACAATGTCTTGATTGTACTTAGATATAGATAGTTGTAGTTCATACTTACACACATATATTACGGTTTAGAATGCGCGAGAACGCGTTAAGAGAGGGACTGCGAGAGAAATCGGACATTTGGACATTAGTTTTGTTGCGATCATTCGGTCTTTGTTTTGGATTGCGATGGCTGTGCGAGTTGTGCGCTTGGTAAAACAGGGAGCGAAAATCGATAATCGCAATTAAACACATAAAACGTAGCTGAGTTCATCAAATCGTAAAATCCGGCGAGTTGTAGGCATAGTAAGATACTCGGAGTGCCTCGGGTGTTTAAGCGTCGACTACCCAAGGTAACTCAATCACACCCAACAAGTTCGTGCACACGCGTTGACTCTGGGGGTTTATGCTTCCACTGGGATGCAGCTCATGACATTCATCCTCCAAGTCATCGCGAGGCTCGAGTCATTGCGATGGTCGAGTCCCTGGTGAGAGCTTTTTGAAAAATATTTTAGGGAGTGGAACGGTTCATTAAGGTACGAGTTTCACCCCTGACTTAACAGTTTCGTTCCCAATTTGTGGTTACGCTCATCGAATGAATCCGAGAGCTTCACTAGAATTTCGAAAGGGAGGCTTTCGTCGAGGTATGGATGCCACTCCTGACTCAACGAAAGATTCTCGTGCTAGAAAAATGCGCTGAGTGAGCAATCCTATCGAGAGTTACTGGTTTTCACACCTGGTCTCGACTGGATCGCTCGGTTGTGAGATGCGAGTATTTTCGAAAACATGTGTATTATGTCTGCCTTAGGAAAGGCTAAGTAGTATTTCAGTCTTAGGAAAGGCTTCTTCGTGTGAAGTTGTAGTATGCGGGGTTCACACAAAGTCGTAGTTTTTGCAATTTCGATCAGAAGCATCAGGTAGGCGCAATACAAACCCTACTGGGTTCCTACGAGGCAGCCTGTGGGTGCTTAGACTATAGACTAGGTCATTCTCTAAGACGTCGACCCGGACTAGGTCGAGTCTTGCCTAATTCCCTATAGTTATGGCTCTGATACCAATCTGTCACACCCCAACCGATGGCGGAATCATCGGGGCGCGGCACTAGGCGAATCAGATTGCTCAAGAGAATCCATAACAACTATATTGCGACAATATTCATTACATTTGTTATCCCATACTAACAACAATACAATCACATAAGTTATTACAGATTTCTTGTCCTCTCGAACAATTCAAATTCATCCACTTAGAATTTAGGTGTGTTTCTAGACTTCCTAGCTTGATTTGATGTAGACTTTGACTAATCCTGCAACATACGTTAAAATATTGTCAATACAAAAGTATTGGCGAGTATACAGGTTTGATATGTAATAGTATAATAGATTAAAAGTGCTGCGAATTTCCATAAGCATAAACGTAATACACGACATATATACTCACAAAAATGATACTACCAGCTAAGTCCTCGATGCTCGACTCTTCGATGGCATAACTAGACCCCGTCGGGCGCAATAGTACTATACTAGTCTGGGTGGGACGTCACGAGTATAAGTCCTAGCATACATGCAACTAGCATCACGTATATCTATGCAAACAGTTATTCGCAAGTGATAGATTGACAATTTGAATCATTCGTTTGATAAGTTCGTTTTATAAGGAACGTATGTTACACCCAAAATTCGATAAAAGGGGTCAAGTATACTCACAGTGCGTGTTCGGTTGGATTGACGAGATGGTGCCTGAGAATGCCCTGATTAGAGACTAATTACATGAGTATTGGGTTACGTGTTAAACGATATCGAATATCGCAAATTTGTACGAAAAAAATGAATTGGGCTAGCCCATTCGGATGGGCCGCTCGATCGGTCGGGCTGCTCGATCAAGTGGGTCGTCCAATCGAGTGGGCTGTTCGATCGGCTGGTCCAGCCGATCGGCCAGCCTGTCCAGCTGTTTTTGATGATTTTTCGAGTGTTTTTCGGTGTTTTTGGTCGTGACGTTGTGGTGACGTGTTGAACAACTGAAATCCCATCCATTCCGACCTGTTCCAATGGTCGGGAATCACCCCGTTCATCAAAACTGACCGTTCTTGGTGGTTTTTCCGTGTTTAACCCGAAATTGGTCGTCTCTTCGATAGAAATCAGATTCTTGACCATCACGACACTAATAATGAGTGGAAGGTCGGTCGAATCTCTGTTTCTACCGTTGGTATGTGTAATTCTGATGTGAAAACCATGATTGTTCCTGGAAACCCCTGGATTCTGAGTTGTTCTTCGTGAAAATGAGGCCAACACTTGAAGTTCATAAGAACTTTGTGATGACATCACTCTGAACATCTCAAATCCATCGCTTATTGATTAGAAAACATAAATTTGGACGAGATTCGTGAAGAATCGTATGGAAACCATTCGGATCTGAGTTGTTCTTCATGGGATGACATCACCCTTGAAGAACACCATGGTGACATCACCCTAGAACACCCCAAATCCGTCGATTTCACGGTTAAAAGTCGAATTTTGAAAGATAGAAAGATGAAGGATTGCATAAAGATCAAGGAAGTACAAGATTCGGGTTGAAAACTTACAAGAATTGGGAGAAATCGAGAGAAAAGTGGTCAAGAACGTCCTGGTCGAGTAGCAGCAGCAACAACAAGTGTTTGGAGTGAAAGGAGGGGTATTTATAGGCAAGGGAGGACAGAAAAGGAGGAAAACGGGCCGGATCGGATGGCCCGTTCGGTCGGCCGGCCCAGCCGATCGGCTGGCCTGTCCGATCGGACGGCCCAGCCGATCGGCTGGTCCGTTCGATTGGGCGGTCCAGCCGGATGGCTGTTCTGTCCGATCGGCCGGCCCAGCCGATCGGGCCGTTTGGCTGGCCCGTCCGTACGGAGGCCCTGGTCTTCATTTTTGGCGCGATTTCGACTGTTTTGGCCGTATTTTCATACATTTATATGATTATTTAATTATTTATTATAATTAATCACAAAAGGTCCGTATATACGTATCCATATATCCAATATTCGGTGCGATGATCGAGTTACGCGTGCCTTCGAGTGCGTTCTTCGATGTGATGTGCCACAATGATTATCGGGGCACTACTTGCTCGTGTTGTCGTCATCGTCATGATAGCTGGAGACATGGTACTCACTCGATAGTCGTTGTTAGCGTTGCTTGTTTACGTTTTGACACCTCACGGTTATCGAGGAGGGTAGATTAAGCCCTCACTCAACATCATCGTGAGTGTTATAATTTATTGAAAATAGACTGTAATAGCGATTGAATATGCATAATTATTCGACTATACTTAGATTTAGCGATATATCTGATATAGTTACATTATGATCCGAATCTCTGGTGCTAGGCGTAACGAGTGTATCGAATAGTAACAACGCACGAAAGTGCGGGTTGTTACATTGGTCTTAGTCGTTACACTTCTTTGAACGCAAACACTCTACTTAAAACACCCATTTGAAGTGCGGAATCCAACAAAGAGTGTGATCATTGTGAGATTAAATATATTATTAAGGTAATATTTAATCTTTTAGCCATCAAAATCATTTATATTATATTAGATCAAAATATATTAATAACCTATTAATAATTAGTTGGTAATTGTTGATGGACCATATTACCCTTATTAACTAATTAGGTTTCCTCTTGAGTGTATTAATAAGGGGATTATTAGAGAGTTTAAGGGTTACACAAGTTACACAATTTAGTGAATCATACAACCCTCATAATATCAAGAATTCGACTCTCTCCCTAAACCGAAACCTCCCTAATTTCGGTTCTTCACCATCATCACCTTACACCCTAAGGAGGAACCAGATCATCCTGACAAGTATGTCGAACTCAATGGCTGCATCTCTGACTGGATTCTCTACCGGCCTGTCTGCTGTAACAGGTATGTTATTTACATGTTTTCCAATATATTTAAACAGAACTGGTCAACATGTGGTATCAGAGCATATGTTGATAAATCGGTTCTGTTTTTGTATCCATTATTCTGGGATCAAAAATCTGGAAAACGAAATTTTTTAAAGTCTTAAGAGTCACGGCTGGTTTCGAGTTCTAATGAGCCGAAATCACTGTTTTCGGAAAAATATGTTTAATAACTTGACTCGAAACCATGAAGGGGATAATAATATCCGAAATCTGTTAACTGAAATTATAAAATTTAGATTTCGGAACCCAGAATCATGTTTTATTTTTGTAGGGTTCATCAATTGTTCTAAGATAAAACTCGAAAATTCCCTAAGATTTGGAATATAATTTGGATTAGTGGATGTTTTTCCAATGTTTGATCTAAATTTTATCTATTAAAGTTTCGAAAACTGTTAAAGAATATTCAGTTTTTATTTTCGAAATCTTTTGATAAGTCTAGATTAGAAATAAAATAGGAAACACTATCCCACAATCCCTTAAATTTCGAGTTTTAGTTATTATCACAATAAACAGCCATTAACTGTGGGTTTCGGAATCATCAATGTATTGATCGCACAAGATCAGATCAGTTATAATCTGATCGCACAAGACAGTCACACAACATCAGATCAGATATGATCTGATCGCACAAGACAGTCGCACAAGATCAGATTATATATGATATGATCTGATCATACAAGACAATCACACAAGGGTAATCGCACAAGACTTGTGGATCGCACAAGACATTGCTGATCGCACAAGACTTGTGGATCGCACAAGTTTTGGGCCTGACTGATCGCACAAGTTTTGGGCCTCACTGATCGCACAAGTTTTTGGGCCTGACTAGTCGCACAAGTTTTGGGCCTCACTAATCGCACAATACTTGGGCTTTACTGATCGCACAAGACTCACACAAGATCAGATTATATATGATATGATCGATCTGCGCTAACAGGTGGTTTGCTATTAAATACTTGGTTTTGTTAACACTTAATTAACTAATTAGAATCAGATAATTTTTAAAAACCAAAATAGCTTAACTTGAATGAGCTTCTGATGTATCAATTCTGGCCAAAGCTGATTTAATACATCTATTTATTGTTCAAGTATTATAAAAGCTATGTTAAGTATGCATTACAAACGTGAAATGTCTTAATTCTGGCCAAAGCTGATTTAATTCATTTATGTTTAGCAGGCTTGACAAGTGCATAACTAAAGTGATTGTCTCATTTCTGGCCAAAGCTGATTTGTCACGATTACTTTGCACACATACTTAAATGATTACACTTCTGGCCAAAGCTGATTTGTCTTTGTTTAAGTAGGATTTTACTAAGTCTATTATTTTGATGTTAGTAATAGACATTATCACAGCTTCATAATTAAAATGGTCATTATTTATGCCTGCCTTTGTATAACATGCCCTTAGATCACATTAGGACTTCTTCCTTAGTATCATAACTTGCTCATCTTATTTCCACTATCAGCACCCAATTGCGGGATTCCACCTTTGACTGGTGATAACTTTGCTGCATGGAAGGATGCTCTCATGCTTACGCTTGGGCTGCTGGACTTTGATTATGCTCTAAGAGAGAATAAGCCAGCGGACCTTACCGTTACAAGTACTGCTACTGAGCAGATAGTCCATGATAAATGGACTAGGTGTAACCGCATGTCTCTCATGTTCATGAAGCAGTCCATTCATAACTCAATCAGAGGAGCCATTCCTGATTCTGAAGATGCTAAAACCTACTTGGCTTCTGTGGAGGATCAATTCAAGGGAACATCAAAAGCACACGCCAGTACTCTTATCCTCAAGCTGGTGACAACTAAGTATGATGGGAGGAGCGGCATTCGCGAACACATCATGATGATGCATGACATGGCCAATAAGCTGAAGGGCCTAGAGATGGAGATCAGTGATGGTTTTCTTGTTCACTTCATCATCACTTCGCTTCCTTCGTCCTATGAAGCATTCAAGATCAATTACAACACTCAGAAAGACAAATGGACGATGAGTGAGCTGATCGCTATGTGCGTGCAGGAGGAAGAGCGTATGAAGATGGATCGCACTACTGATGTTGCCAACTTCACCACCTCTAGCTCTAAGAAGAGGAAGAACACTTATCAAAGAAAGGATGATTCTAAGGTCTAAAAGCCAAATCCACATCCTAATACAAGTGCATCTTCCAGCTCTAAGAGCTCCTTAGGCAAACCCTGTTGCAAGTTCTGTAAGAAGACAGGACATAAGCAAAAGGATTGCCCTGACTTCAAGGAGTGGCTGGCTAAGAAAGGTAACGATTTTTTCATGATACTTGAGTCCTTTAATTTAAATGTTCCTGCTAATTCTTGGTGGTTTGATTCTGGTCCTATGGTTCATGTTACCAATTCACTACAGGGATTCCTTACAATCCGGAAGCTGGGAAGAAACCAAAGAACACTTAAAGTTGGAGATGATCGGGAATTAGAAGTGAAGGCCATAGGAACATTACAATTATTTTTGAAAACTGGTTTATGTATTAAACTTTATGATACCTTATATGTTCCTGAGGTAACTCAGAACCTTGTATCAGGACCAAAGTTAGACATGGACGGTTTTGTCGTTTCTCATGGTCATCGTAAACTCTCTATTCTCTATGATTATGTTGTTTATGGTACTGGCATTCTGGATGGTGGTCTCTATAGATTAGAACTAGATGATAATTTTTCCAAATCTTTGTTGTCATATAATATTAATGAATCACTCACAAAGATGGAAAAGAAACGAGACTTAGAGACTTCATCTATGTTGTGGCATCAACGTTTAGGCCACATCTCAAGAGAACGATTAAATCGTCTCGTAAAGGATGAAGTCTTACCTCATATCGAGTTTACTGATTTTGGAAGATGTGTGAAATGTCTTAAAGGCAAAATGACATTAGCAAATAAGAAAGGTGCCACTAGGAGCTCTAATTTATTAGAACTCATTCATACTGACATTAGTGGTCCTTACCAAATTGCTGGCATCACAGGACATACTTCATTTATCACTTTCATTGATGATTATTCTCGTTACATGTACTTGTATCTTATTAAGGAAAAATCTGAATCTCTTACAACTTTTAAAGTTTATAAAGCTGAAGTTGAAAAGCAATTAGATCGTCAGATTAAAGTTGTGAGATCAGATAGAGGCGGTGAATATTATGGAAGACATACTGATGTGGGTCAAGCTCCTGGTCCATTTTATGAGTTTTGTAAGGGCCAGGGGATTGTGAACCAATACACCATGCCTGGTACACCTCAGCAGAACGGTGTCGCTGAACGAAGAAATCGTACCCTTATGAACATGGTGCGCAGTATGTTAGCCAACACTAATTTACCATTATTCCTCTGGACTGAAGCGTTAAAAGCAGCTGTTCATATACTCAATAGAGTTCCTTCTAAGTCTGTCCCTAAAACTCCTTATGAACTTTGGACAGGAAGGAAACCGAGTCTTAAATATATGAAAGTATGGGGCTGCATTGCTGAAGCAAAACTATATAATCCTTTCCTAAGGAAACTTGACCCTAAAACAGTTACCTGTTTTTTTATCAGGTATCCTGATCATTCAAAGGGTTATCGTTTCTATTGTCCTTCCCATGTCACCCGTATTGTTGAAACCAAGCGTGCTGCGTTCCTGGAGGATTTCAAGGTCAGTGGGAGCAGTACCAACCCTTACGAAGAATTGCAAGAAGTACAAGACGCAGGGGGAGAGACTCGTCGCTTACCATTACTCCGTTTACTCCTCTTGTACCCCATGCAACTGCACCTGAAGCCACTGCACAAACTCCATCTCCACAATCAGAACCCATTATACCTCATAACGAAGGCACATCAAACGCTCAAAACCAAGACACCGCTGAACCCGATAATCAACTCAGGAGGTCATCTAGGCTAAGAAGGCCTACTAATTGGGATGATTATGTTACCTACCTGACTGAAATGGGTGCTGGAAAGCTCAATGATCCTATCTCTTATAATGAAGCCATTAGCAGTGATCAGTCTTCTGAATGGAATAAAGCAATGATTGATGAGCTTGAATCCATGAAGAAAAATGACGTTTGGGATTTAGTCGAATTACCCAATGGTGCCAAACCTGTAGGTTGTAAATGGGTGTTCAAAACAAAACTGGATCCGAATGGGAACGTTGAACGCTACAAAGCGAGATTGGTTGCAAAGGGCTACACTCAAAAAGAGGGAATCGACTATCAAGAGACTTTTTCACCTGTCTCTCGTAAAGATTCATTAAGGATTGTTATGGCCCTGGTAGCTCATTTTGATTTAGAGCTGCATCAGATGGACGTCAAAACTGCTTTCCTTAACGGAGACTTAGACGAAGATGTTTACATGAAACAACCTGAAGGCTTTAAACCTGAAGGTCAGGAGCATCTAGTCTGTAAGTTGAAGAAATCCATTTATGGGTTAAAACAAGCATCACGTCAATGGTACCTCAAGTTTGATGAAGTCATGAAGAGGCAAGGTTTTATGAAGAATCAAGTGGATCAATGCACCTACCTCAAGATGAGTGGGAGCAACTTTACTATACTTGTCCTTTATGTAGATGATATTCTATTGGCAAGTAATAGTTTAGACATGTTGCATGAGTCGAAGCGGTTACTCTCGCATAACTTCGACATGAAGGATCTCGGAGATGCTTCTTACGTCATTGGCATCGAAATTCACCGAGATAGACACAAAGGGATCTTAGGATTGTCCCAAAGGGCTTACATAGATCGTGTCCTTACACGTTACAACATGCAACAGTGCAAACCCTCCGTCGCTCCAGTAGTTAAGGGAGATGTTTTCAGTTCATTCCAGTGTCCGACAACAGAGGTTGAAAAGGAGCAAATGAGCCAGATACCTTACGCGTCAGTAGTCGAGAGCCTAATGTATTCTCAAGTCTGTACTCGCCCAAATATCGCTTATATTGCTGGAATGCTAGGCCATTATCAGACTAATCCTGGCCTAGATCACTGGAAAGCAGCTAAGAAGGTCCTTAGATATCTGCAAGGGACGAAAGACTATAAATTGACTTATAGAAGAAGTGATCACTTAGAAGTGGTAGGTTATTCTGATTCTGACTTTGCCAAATGCAAAGATGACAAGAAATCCACTTCGGGCTACATCTTTATGTTAGCAGGCGGACCTATCTCATGGAAGAGTCATAAACAACAGTTAACTACAACTTCCACGATGATGGCAGAATACATTGCTGTTTACAACGCAACCTGTCATGGAATGTTGCTTAGAAATCTGATCACAGGACTCAAAATCGTAAATTCCATTTCCAGACCATTGAAGCTTTACTGTGATAACTCAGCTGCCGTTAGTTTTTCGAGCAGTAACAGTTCGACTGGAGCTGGTTTATATCTCGATACAAAATATTTGTTCGTACGTGAACGAGTTGAGGAAAATAATCTTTGTATTGAGTATATTAGTACTAAAGATATGCTAGCGGATCCGATGACTAAAGGTCTCCCACCTAAAGTTTTCGAAGAACATGTATCGAATATGGGACTTACTAAAGACCTTGTTTAATTGCATATTGTACTAGCTTATGTTTTAATTAATAAAATTTCCTCAGTTTGATTTTTGTATGTCTCTAACATATGTTCTGCCGGTGTAATGACATATAGACAAATATAAATACAAATACAGACGCTAAAGGGCTTATGCGTATTTTGATCATAACTATTAGGTTTTAAATTGAGGCTATAGTATGATTAATGGGGGTCCTGAGTCGAATGATGATTCAACGGCTGTATTTCTCTGCTATAGTTCTTGGTTTAAAGCTAAAATGAGTGTTAACTCCTGGCCAGGCTTACCTAATACTCATGATAAATGATTACTCGGCTAAGTGGGAGAATATGAGATTAAATATATTATTAAGGTAATATTTAATCTTTTAGCCATCAAAATCATTTATATTATATTAGATCAAAATATATTAATAACCTATTAATAATTAGTCGGTAATTGTTGATGGACCATATTACCCTTATTAACTAATTAGGTTTCCTCTTGAGTGTATAAATAAGGGGATTATTAGAGAGTTTAAAGGTTACACAAGTTACACAATTTAGTGAATCATACAACCCTCATAACATCAAGAATTCGACACTCTCCCTAAACCGAAACCTCCCTAATTTCGGTTCTTCACCATCATCACCTTACACCCTAAGGAGGAACCAGACCATCCTGACAAGTATGTCGAACTCAATGGCTACATCTCTGATTGGATTCTCTACCGGCCTGTCTGCTGTAACAGGTATGTTATTTACATGTTTTCCAATATATTTAAACAGAACTGATCAACAATCATGACAAGGGAAGAGTAAATAAACGTTTCTTCTATTCCACTAAAAATTCGGCAGAGTAACGACGCAATTACACATTTTACAATAAGATCCAAATGACCAAGTCCTCTCCTATAGCGCATGACACCTCTATCTACAATGCATGCGACATGCGCTACATACGACCTACGCATGACTCCACTAGCGCATGTCACGCGTGATTACACCTTTCCTCGTCTAACTCTCCTAAACTTTGTTCTGACTTGTACAAACTCAAGACTAATTATCTATACAAGATTTCTAAGCTATGGACATACAGAAAATGCACTAACAATCTTAGTTTTGGCCACCCCCCAGTGTAAAGTTTAGCGAAAGTTTTATGTGTATTGAGTCCCCCCCCCCCTCTCTTCTGATTTTACCAAAACTCATAGTTGTTAAAAGCCATCGCCTCTTGCGCCTAGGCCCATTTTTCAGGCGAGGCGAGGCAGTTACGGTTTAAGTCGAGGAAATTGCGCTTTAACACTCCAGGTTATGGTTCAGGCGCACATTCCGGCAAGATTCCTAGATTCCGGAGAGTTTCCGGCTAAATTCCGACAAGATTCTAGCCAAATTTCTACTTTTAATCAAGGAAAACTACTTTTCTACACTAATACACTAATATTTTGGTACTAATTAGATGATATAAAGTGTTACATAAGAGACTTTGTTTATTTTATTTGAAGAATAGTATTCTTTTTCTAATACATAATATATTTTTAAAATTTTTTCATCATGCGCTTTATTTTTCTCAGGCCCTCGTTTTTTTGCGCTTTGCGCCTAGGCCCCAGGCGAGGCGTATGCGCCTTGAGTGCGCCTAGTGCCTTTAATAACTATGCCAAAACTAAGTTCAATATCCGTGAATAGCAAAATAGCAAAAGGAGTGGCAATTTATTTTCAAATGACGTATTTTTCAAAGTTAAATACTGATTTGGGTAATTTATTGTGTCAAAATTTTTATTTACATGTTTTTCGATAACATAAAGTGTGATAATTAGAGCTTTAAAGAGTGTTCATGAAGGGTTTAGATTATCTCAAGTGTCCACTTTTTTCACACCATATTAGATAGTTACTATACAATATACATGTACTGACATCAACCAAATGTAACTGTTTGGCGAAAAGCTAATTTGTTTATGTTTTTTTTTTTACTTATTTAATAAACAAACAAACATAAACATAATCATTTAACCAACTGAATAAATAAACATAAACGCATGTTTCGTCATTGATTTAGTCTTTATGTTAATTTATTTACATGCGTTTAGATGTGTTCATTTATGTTTGAGTATATCCGTTTATACGTCATGTTTGTGGTATGCGCATATAATATATATATATGTGTGGGCCATCGTGGGGCAAAAGTGAAAGTGAACTAATTTTAACGTTATTTTACTAATTTCCTGAAAATAACATTAAAAGCGGGGAACAGTTAATCATGTATCATATGGTGGCGTTGATTGCTGAAAGACAAAAGAGTACATGCACTAATCGGTCTTTTTCCCGATTGCTGAGTGTTATATGCCTTATGTCCAAGGCTTGATGCAAAACTACTATCGAGCCGGTGGTCTCACTGGAAGCAGCCTCTCTCTTTCTACTAGGTAGAGGTAAGGTTGTCTACATCTTACCTTTCTCAGACCCTACCTTAACTTTGCTATTAGTGGAATTTACTAAGTATGATGATGATATATCCGTTTACATATTTATTTTAATTTATTTATTAGTTATTAGTAATACTAATTGGTCCATCAACCCAGTTAAGGTTTAGAACCAAGCCTCGTGTAATTGACCAACAAGCAAACAAGAAAACATTCATTTTCTTCGTTTGTGTTTGTATATATTTGTTCATTTATGTCTATATAGAATATTAACGAGCATGAACCTGTTTATTTTCTTAACAAACGAAGATGAACAAAAAAATCCATTTATTTTAGTGTTTGTATTCGTGCGTTCAGTAAAATTAAATGAACGTTGTTCGTATTCATTTACAAGCATACCTTAATTTTTTTTTTGAACGGCAAATTTGGATCACTGACGGACCACTAGAGTATCATCGTGCCACCAGCAGAACCACCCGATCATATCCATCTCCACTAGGCAATAATGCCTATACACCAATTCAGGAGGAAACCCAATAAATATGGGAAAAACCCCCTTTGTGAGAATCGAACCCATGACCTAATGGTCATAAGCCTTATCCCACCACCAAGATACCACTAGGCTATAATGCCATGGGTTACAAGCATACCTTAATAAGAAAATCAAACGTTGTTTTGTTTCATACGACAATTATACGGTTTCATTGATAACTTTTAATAAACTAAGATGACTTTTGCCTTTTTTGGCGACTAATATGTACTACTCACACCAATACGTACAAATTTCACCTTGGTTGGTGGTCTACCTGATAAATTAGATAGTAAAACCAATATTTTATATAAAGTTAAAACACGTACAGCGATACTAGAAGAGAGTGAATATGACAACATGAGTCAAACCAACCAACCACACTTGAAAGACTATTATTTTATAAGAATGCACGCCAAGTTAACAATCTTTCTATCATTCTTATAGTAGTTGATCATATCTACTCTCCTTGAATCTCCCTCCAACATGTCATTTTCCCATTTCATTTCTCCTTTCAAACTAACATTTTTCATACTCCATGTAACCTTCATCACCAATGCTCACACACAAAACCCTAAAGTTTCTGCTGTTTTGGTGTTTGGAGACTCCACTTCTGATCCTGGAAACAATAACTTCATTTTGACTCCTTTCAAGGGGAATTTTCCACCTTATGGGAGAGATTTTCCCAACAAGAAACCGACCGGAAGGTTTACAAATGGAATGCTGGCTAGTGATATGATTGGTAAGTTAATTGCTATAAATGATGATGGATTTACGTTTTGTGTTTTGGTTTATAAGTTGTAACATGTTTTGAACGAGTTAATAATGCTTCTGTGGTTTTGGACATATGTGCTTGCAGCCAGGTATCTTGGTGTTAAGGATAATGTGCCTCCTTATTTGGACCCTTCACTTACTGTTCATGATTTGATGACTGGAGTTAGTTTTGCTTCTGCTGGATCTGGATTTGATCCTCTTACACCAACGATAAGCGTCTCTCTCTCTCTCTCTCTCTACACATACATATATGTGTAGTGTATATTGTGTGTGTATATACATATATGTGTATATATTGTGTGTATGTGTATGCACACGTGTACGCATCTTTACCTTACATTATTTATGCGTAAAGTTGTTTTCATGACTCGAACACTGTCATGTGACCTAGTGGTCATGGGTTTGAGGAAATAGTCTCTTGTAGAAATAATACAGGGTAAGGATGCGTACATCAGCTTAAAGTTGGCTTGACATCCCTAGGACCCTAAGCATACGGAAGCCTTGTGTATTGCGTGTGTTACTAAGTGTGCATTTCAATGATCGGTTTTTCAGAACGTCATTCCATTGCCACGACAACTAGAGTATTTCCGAGAGTACAAAACAAGGTTAGTCGCGAAGCTTGGGAAGACAAAGACAATGGAAATTGTTAGCAATGCACTCTATATAGTGAGTGCGGGTACCAATGATTTCGTCGTAAACTATTTTACATTACCGATTAGAAGACATAAATACACTCTTCCTGGCTACATGGACTTTGTGATGAACAATGAGATGGATTTCATACAGGTTTGCTTCTTCTATCTTTAGATTTTTTTTTTTTTTGAACGGCAAAGAATCTCACCTGTAAAACCACCATGCTCGGGGTTATGTCCAAGGTCGACTCCTCGACTGCCATGAGATCATAACCCCCTGATGCGTGGGAACCTGATGGAATCCATAAACTCTCGCCCCCCGTTAGGTTCGAACCCGGGATTAATGCCCTGATTCGTCCATTCACCCAGATGTCTGTCGAAAATGGCCCGAGCGGGAATCGAACATACGTCTCCACTAGGAAAAGCAGCCCATTTACCACTTAACCAAATTCTCATGACTTATATCTTTAGATATTGTTATAGTTTTTTGTAGTTTTGTTTCAAGAATACTGCCATCTTAAAAAATGCCCAACAAAATTAGCCGACAAGCTTTTTCTCTAAAGTACTTGATTTTATCTTTGGTACTTTATACATGCTATAACTTATGAAACAACTATTATAAAACTACTAAAAAGGGTATTCCTGAGGTACGGGATTTTACTGCTAATTTGTAGAATAGTGTAGCGTATCTGTTGCAAAATATCAACGGAACTTGCTAATTTTGCGATGAATCCTATCCATCGCAAATTTTACTGTCGCAAGAATATTAGCGATGTAATTTACCTTTGTCCTTCAGAGTAGTCGATTTTGTTGTATTGATGTGACACGTTTCTTAAATTAGATTTTTGAAATACATTATAATCTGTCATGTCAATTTTTTCCATTTCAGTTCATCTATCTGGTTGGGACTGAATTAATGAACTCTTGATTTTAAATTTTCCGATGTGATATATATATAATTGAATTTGATTTTAACTTGTCAAAGGACAATGCAACTTTTAAAATTTGACATAAAATTTTTATAAATTGTTTTTTTAATACCAAACTAATATACACCTAAATATTTTAATTTGTTCATATCTCACTTTTTAAGATGGACTACGTCTTAACAAACACTTTATTATCACTCCGCTAAGAGGACTTTGGTGTTCAAAATTTTAACTGTAGTTTTTTTATATATTTTTATAAATGTATTATTGCTTTACGAAAGTAAAAGACATAGTCTCTTCTGAGAGGATAAATGCAAGAACAATAAATGATAACGTTAAATATTCAGAAACGCTTTTAAAACAAGGCTTTCACTATTTCCACATCTCTAAATCTTATTCTCACATCCTTTTTCACTATGTCTCTCTCTATACAAAGACAACCACAATGAACAGTCTGTTCTGAGAGAATAAATGCAAGAACAATAAATGATAACGTTAAATATTCAGAAAAAATTGCTTTTAAAACAAGGCTTCCACTATTTCCACGTCTCTAAATCTTATTCTCACATCTTTTTTCACTCTATCTCTCTCTATATATATTTATGTATGTATAGAGAGAGATAGAGAGGAGTGATCTGTACCTTACAAATAGTATCTTACAACAACGAAACTTTGCATCTTATTTTTTACAACGAATTTGTTGTTACTTGTGAAACTTAAACTCATTCAGAAAAAACAGTTTTTAAAACAAATAGTATCTTACAACAACCAAACTTTGCATCTTATTTTTTACAACGAATTTATTGTTACTTGTGAAACTTAAACTCATTCAGAAAAAACCGTTTTTTAAAATAAATAGTATCTTACAACAACCAAACTTTGCACCTTATTTTTTTACAACGAATTTGTTGCTACTTGTGAGACTTAAACTTTAAATCTTATACTTAAATATTTTAAAAGGCTTCGCTTTAGCACTAGACCACCAATCCCAATAATATAACATGAAGAGTTTGGTTTGGTGATCGGGAACATAATTAATTCACGGCGGGGACACAGGTTTTTTAATGAAATTTAAATGGAAATGTAGATGAAACACTAAAAATAACAAGTGTGATAAGGGCGACGATTTTGGTTTGGTGATCGGGTTGAACGTTTATGAAGAGGCATGTTTTTAGAAATGTAATCAAGTTTGTCAATTATTTTAATTAAGTCATTCAAACTTTTTTTGTTTTTTTTTAAATACCTAAACTTTAATTTAATGTTCTATTAGTGTGTATGATTAGGATCAAATACAAAGATTCCTAATTGTAAGAAGAGTACAAAGGCTTCTAAAAAAACTCACCCCCCTCCACCCCCCCCCCCCCCAAAAAAAAAAAAAAAAAAAAAACTAAACACCCACAACCACCCAAAAACCTAACCCCCCCCCCTTCACCCACCCAAAAGAAAATTTATTTATTTATTGTCGAGGAAGGGGGAGGGGGGTTAGGTTTTTGGGTGGTGGTGGATGTTTAGGATTTTTTTTTTTTTTTTTTTTTTTTTTTTTTTTTTGAGGGGGGTAGGTTTTTTGGTGAGGTATATATAGTTTTTTTTTTGTGAGGGGGTTAGGTTTTTGGGTGGTGGTGGGGTGAGTGTTTAGGTTTTGGGTGGTGGTGTAGTGGGTTTAAGTTTTAGGTTATTGGACATTTGTCACTCTATAAATAATTTTTACACTTCTTACAATTAGGAGCCTTTATAGAATAACTTAACTCCTAGTGTGTAACTACCAAGTTATCACGTTACAACTTTTTTCTTTTATTTTCTTTGTGAAATATCTAGAAATTAGGGATGAATATAATAACAATATATGTTTTTAATTATTATTATTATTATTATTATTATTATTATTTTATTTGTTTTCTATATGTGCATATATAATACTACACATATATTAATTCTCAAAGGCTTGATGTCTGATGTCACTGGTTTGCCGGAAGACGAGTTTCTTATCATATTAACAGATGATGGGAGATTGGTGTCTGATGAAATTAATATGAAGTAATAGTATACAGCAAATTATTATTATTATTATTATTATTATTATTATTATTATTATTATTATTATTATTATTATTATTATTATTTTGAACGGCAAATTTGGATCACTGACGGACCACCGGAGTATCATCGTGCCACCAGCGGAACCACCCGATCATATCCAACTCCACTAGGCAATAATGCCTACCAATTCAGAAGGAAACCCAATAAATATGGGAAACCTCCTTGTGGGAATCAAACCCAGGACCTATTGGTCCCAAAGCTTTATCCCACCGCCAAGATGTCACTAAGCTATAAAGTCATGGACTATACGACAAGTTATTATGAATTCATAACACATGATTATAAAAGTTGGGAAATTAATACAAAGTAAAATAGATCTCGGTGAGTAGTATATGGTGAAATGAAATGGCGGATTATTCCGATTATTATATTATAGATTTTTTTTTAAATGCGATGGAACCTGACACATCAGTATTGATAATCTGGAAACCTAATAATTACATAGTATTAGAACACTAAACTAAACTCCAGTTATTTTATAAAGACAAAAAAAGTTTTAGTGACTTAATAAGAACACCTAGCAAACTTAATTACATTTCTACGAAGTTACCCTTTTTAGAATTTACATACTTAGGTAGATTATGATTCTTGAATATCTGAATATATTCTATCTTTATTACTCTAACTCACAAACATAAGTGAGCTATTTCCAAATGAATATTATTGAATCAAACATAACTGAGCTATTTCCAAATGAATATTATTGAATCAAGTTGATTTTAGGATTTACAACTTTAAAACAAATACATCTTTTGATGTAAGGAACTTTTAGTTTGATTAATTATATCAAAAGTTAAGATTTAAAATTATATCTATACTGATAGCACGTTTAAAGCTTATTACATATTTATCACGTAACATTATATAAAAAGTAGGTATTTTTTTATTAACGATTTCATTCCAATTATCATGGCAATTTACATAAGGATAGCAGGTAGACGAGCAACAAACTGCGCCGTCATCCCTTTTTGAATAGAAAACCCTAATCTACTAAAAACAAAGCCCCGCCCCTGAGGAGTCGAAAAGTAGGTATTTGCATTTACATATGTATCACGTAGCATTATCAAATCAAATAAATAAAAATAAAACAAAACAAAACACGAAACTTACATATAAATTGTAACTGTTTGAACTATTCAATTCACTTGTCATAATTTGATCTTAAATGGGCCAAATGCATAACGAGTCAAAATATATCAACATATAGCCTTTTAATGCCAATATGGTATACCCTAGTTGGTCAGGGGGTTATCCACTAAGTGGCTTCCTTCTAAGAAGGTCTCAGGTTCAATTCCTACTAGGGGTGTGCAATAACCGAACCGTTAGCTGAAACCGAACCGAAAACTGACAAAACGAACCGAAATTAACCGAAACCGAATTAACCGAAAGTCGGTTAACGGATATTTTTTTTACCATCGGTTAACCGAAATTAACCGAACCGAACCGAATCATTTATTTCTTTATATATTTCTAGCTTTTACACCTCTATTTCATGTTTTATACTTTCATTTCATGTAATAATACCTCTATTTCGTTTATTTATGCCGTCATTTTATTTATTTATACCTTCATTTCATTTATTTATACCTCCATTTTATGTATTTAAACATCTATTCATGCATTTATACCTCCATTTCATTTATTTATACATCCATTTCATGTATTTATACATCTATTTCATGTATTTATACCTCCATTACATGTATTTCTAAGCAAAAAAAAAATAGCCCTTGTTTGAATTGGTTATTAAACGAAAATTAACCGAACCGAACCGAAAACCGACAAATTAACCGAATTAACTGAACCGATTCACCGATGACTTCGGTTACAGTTATGGATAATGCTAATAACTGAACCGAACCGAACCAAACCAAACCATGCACACCCTTAATTCCTACTAAGTGCAAACCCATGTAAATATCTACCTAATTTTTCTTATTAGAAAAAGTATTAACACTATAATAATAAAGCCTTATTATTTATGTTCAATAATTAAAAATAAAAAAAAGTTATTGTGTCAGGCCAACCCAATTCAATCAAACCCGTATAGAAAAAATTCATTTTGATGCACTGTCTCATCTCTACCTATCCATTTGGTGCCACACTGCCACTCATATATATAAAAGCAATATCTTGTCTCTCTAAATCAATAAATAACAAATAATAGTTATAATTTTAGTAATAAAATGATTGAATGGTGTCCATCATAAATGAGTTAGATGGGAGAGTTTAATGTGGTCCTAGGCTTTGGGTTAACATCAATATCGTTGGGTACTCCGCTCTTGGGCCTTTTAGGCTAAAAGGTGTGGAGGTCATGGTTGAGACATGATTCACAACGTAGGAACATGAATGGAAGGCTATATCACCTCATTCCCTAATCCACAATGGTTTGCATGGATTAAACCATGGCAACAATGGTCCTCCTTTCCATTTTTCAAGTAATCATTTTCTTTTTATTTAGACAGATATATTAAAATAAATAAGGGGATAGTGGTTTGGGTCACGACCACACCCTTAGGGTAGTTGTTTTGGATTTTAGATTAGAGATGGGTGATATGACACTGACGTGGAGGGTAATAGTGGTCATGAGGGTCATGACCACACCCTATAACCTTAGGATTAGAGGTGGGTGACATGACCCTCCACATTAGTGTCATGTCACCCACTTCTAATCTATCATCCAAAACCATTACCTTAAGAGTGTGGTTATGACCCAAACCACTATTCTCTTATTTTAATTTATTTTTGTGAAAAGGAAAAGGAAATATTGAAAAAGGAAAGGAGACTCATGGTTGCCATGGTTTAATCCATGTCAACCATGATGAATGAGCCAAGAGGATGATGTAGCAATCTATTAATGGTCCTATGTGGCATTAATAACCCAACTCATGCCCCCACACCCTTTAGAGATGATCCAGCCAGGAACCTAACTAAAATCACATATTTCTTCATAAAACCCAATTATATCTTGGCCCCGTATTTATGGTTTGAAGATAAATTCATGTTATGTATAGTTTATATCTTGGCCCCGCATTTATGGTTTGAAGATAAATGCATGTTATGTATAGTTTAAAAAATTAGTGTCACTCAAATATTGGATACATAAATAGCACATGACATACGAGTATGGAATACAATACTAATTAATAACACATGAATTTTAGTTGGATCGACTGTTACAAATTATCATTAACGGATTTTAATGATCCTGTCGTGAGATTATAGTATTTTAAAGGGTTTTCATAGCAAAAAATATTTGTGTGAAGTTTCTTTCGTCTATATAACAGTATGTTAAATGTTAATAAATAATAAAGATTCGTTAGCAAATTACATGTTAATTACTAGAGTTTTAATTTTGCTTCAATTTTATAGAAGCATATAGAATAACAATTTTATGTTGGCATGTCAATATATTAACACTATTTTGAATGATTGTGCTACATAATGTTCCTTTCTTTGCATTTGAACGTCCACACACTGTCACTCGTCCTCTCAAATGCGCGCTTCCACACCACCGTCGCCAATAACAACTCTTCCTCTCATCATTCTAAACCTCCATTTGTATCATAACAGTAGAATTTTTGTTGTGCGGATTTCATTTTATTTCAGTTTCCTACTTTGGAATGCACTTTCAAATCATTATTTTGTGGTTTAGATCTTATACCCAAATTAATAATTGCCCCGTAACTACTAACTAGTCATAGAGGTGTCAAGTTGTGTGTTTTTAAGTCATATACCCCACATCATTAATGTTTAACAAACATTAATTAATAGAGTAGATTTTTACAAATTAATAATTTCTATTTATAATTCATAGTTTTATTACAAAATACATAATTTTTGGTTAATAGATCAATTATTGTGTAGACATTATTATTTCATAACACGAAACAATTTACCAACTGATAGAATTAATATATGTTATTATTTTTATTCAAGTAGGGTTTGTGGAATGAAGGAGCTCGTAAAATTGGAGTTGTCGGGCTACCTCCTATGGGTTGCTTGCCGATTGTCATCACCCTTTTCTCCGATGATGCACTTTTTGATCGCGGTTGTATCGATTTCTACTCATCTGTGGGGAGGGCTTACAACTCCATGCTCCAAACTCGGTTAAATCTTATGCAAGTTAGCCATGTGCAAGAAGGCGCTCGAATCACCTATCTTGATGCTTATTCAACCTTATATGATGTAATTGTAGCACATAAGTATGGTAAGTTTGTTTCCTTTTGGTTTAGCTTGTTTATGGATATTAACTTTATCTAATCGCTTTTGTGTCTCGCGTTTATATACTAGGGTTTAAAGAAGTTAAGCGCGGTTGTTGTGGGACCGGCTTATTAGAAACGACAGTGTTATGCAATCCAAAGTCAGCTACATGCCCAGATGCATCTAAATATGTGTTTTGGGATTCTATACACCCAACTGAAACGGTGTACAGGATATTTTTTGAATCTACTAGATCGACAATTGACTATATTGTCAAGGGCTAAACGACCAAACATTGAAATTATATGTCTAAATGGTTATGATACAATTTTTTACCATTCAAGAGCCCATAAAGTTATGAATCATCTATTTCCCTGTAATTTGGATCCGAAATATGGTAACCAAAATTGTGTATCATTTCATTATTCAACTATATGATATATATTTCATTATTCAACTTTATAATATATATATATATATATATATATATATATATATATATAGGGTGGGGTTCTAGAGTGAATACTAGTGTATTTGTGAACTGAGTAAACAAATCCTGACCATTGATTTACATCATCAAATAGTAAAATATACTAGTGTATTTTCATCATCAAACCCTAATCAAATCCTGGTCATTGATTTACACTTGTGTCTTGATAATCAATGGCTATGATAAGTTCACAGTTCACTATCAAAGAGGTTGTGTGTATATATATATATATATATATATATATATATATTTCAAGTCAATGGTTTTCACCTCATTCATTTTTATTTGGGATAATATAGAATTGTAGTTCATATGTATTCATCCCCGAGTAGGGTGCACGCGCATTGTGACGAGAATATAACACTTAGGCAATGTTTTCAAAATTGGAGGTCAAATCTAACCAGACGCTTTGGATGTTTACTTAAATCATAGCACTGACATTAACCTTACACATGTCAATTAAATAATCACTTAAATCGTTGTGTAACCATTTATGTTCGTCTATTTCACTTTGTGTGCTTTTGGTGATGTGAGAGAAGACGAGGGCTTCTAGCGAGAAAGCTCATAACGATATGGTATGATTACGTCATTATCTATTTCATTAATTTAAATATGTTATATAGATTATATCATTGTTGTTTTTCAATTTGTTTTGTACAGGGGACAATTGTTGAAAATATGTGTTAATGTTTTTCATATTTTAACAGCTAATCGGAATTTTTGAAACGGTTATTCATCTGCTTATCAGAATTTAAACAAATTTCAACTATATAACTACGAATCAGCAAGGATGACCCTTGTATAACAAGATTAATTCTTGAAATGCTTGTTAAAACTTTATCATCTCCACATTGTTGTCACCCTTCAATATCAAGCAAGCATTAGGATGTGTTTCGATAATAAATATTCAGACGGATGCAACATATAAATTAGAAAACAATAAGAAATACATACAGATGGATAGGTGATAATATCAAAAGCGCACAAAGAACATTAAGTTGGCAAATATTCTGCAAATAAATAGAACTCAAGAAACAAAAAAACTCACTAAAAATTTTGGAGACATAAAGCGTGGGGTGTAGGCATACACCTGACGGGCGCAAATAATATATAAATGTGGTGTGTTTATTAATCATGTACCGACATTTGATTTCCGGTCCCCTACTGTATTAACAAGCATGTAAAACTGGTAACAAGTGATATAGTTTATCCCAAAGTTATTTAAAATGAAATACCAAACGATATCAAATGAATTTTGAAAAGATTTTCAAACGAGTTGGTTATTAGTATTACTAGTGAAAACTAACATATTTTTAAAAGATTAAGCGTATGTTGAAGCAAATACGGAATAAGCTGGAGTGGGCTCGGTCTTATAACTTGGAATTTGCAACTCCTTGACGAGAGACCCATTTATAGTCTCAAGTGGCTTTTATTTAGATCCTGCTTGTGGATATTTTGTATGAACAACTTGTATAAACTTTATTTAATATATTCAAGCTTTTATGTTTATTACTTTATTTTATTCAATCTCCCGCTTCCATATGTGAATTGTTATTAATCGTCACGTATAAATGTTGGTGCATACATCTGTCGACTTCGTCTTGTATCGAGTCTTACACTAGATTTGTTAGATCAAGTCACGTAGTTCAGGAAAATAGAGTTTTAGAGATGGTTTCCCATGAAATGTTGATTCCCCACGGAATAGACATGACACTTTCATTGGGAATAAGAAACTCTATAAATATGGAGTTTAATCATTTCATTTGTAACTTCTCCCATTCCAGCAGCGAAGCTCTGCTGAAGTGTCTACAGGTCTGTAAACGTGTCATATCAATAAACGAGACGGTTAAACTACTTTCTAGTGCAAATCAAGCTGAACCGACACCGAAACGTCTGATTCCGCCTCTCGTTTTGGTCAAGAACTCTTCTGAAAGACTCGTTTTGGTCGTTACTCGATCCTACAATAAACCTCAAGTCCGGGCCCACGAAATCAGAAGTGTGACATGAATCTTCATGGATACCCAACTTAAGGTTCTTGCACTGGATCCGTAATTTGCACATCCTACCTGTGTTGACAGGGATTCATATCCTCACTGTAACCCCCCCCCCCACCATCAATTGCATACCCAACTGTGTTTACAAGGTTTCATCTCCTCCGCTGCCGCCGTACATCGACGGTTATGGTGTTTGAATTTGATGGAGATTGATTTTGGGTTCCTTGTTCCTATTCTTGAGTGAAAACATCGCCGCCGTGAGTGAGAAGCTTGTTGTTGAATTTAGTTCGTGATTTCGATTGGATTTCGACGAGTTGCAGGTTTTCGATAGTGGTATCGTGGTCAGAGTTTTCATTTGCCTGACTATAACTTAGGCTGGCTGTTGTGGGTTAACTAAGGCTCCGGTAATGGTGCCATGTAGGCCGTTAACGGGTGTTACACCGCACCCTCGGTTAACCGTGGTAGTGAATGAAGATTTTGTTAATGGGTTAACTATGTTAATGGGAAGAAATGGTAATGATGGTGGGGCCCACCCCAATCTAAACCAATCACATGTTTTGCTTTCTTTATTGTAACACCCTTACCAACATTTAACGGTTTTCTTATAAATTAAGAACTAAAAATGTGTATTTATGGTTTCAAATACTAATGAAAAATACGGGTTTATTTATACCTTTACTTAGCATTGAAACAATACAACAAAATGTGATTTAATTCGTTGTTCAACACAACAACGTAATAACGTGCGGAAGCTTAAACTTGATCGTGTTCGGTTCCTCGTTGAGCTTGATCATCCTCCGGTACTGTAAATATACCTACAATCCATAAAACATGAATTGAATCAGTCATACGTAGTTTAAAACGTGTCAAAACGAGTCCCGGAAGCGAAACTGATTAAAATACAAATTTTTCGACGAAACTGGGTTTCGTCGCGCCACGCGCCGGCGCCATGTTGCTCCCTCTCGTGGCGCGGGGGAGGCACTTTTCCAGCAGGTCTGCAGCTGGGACCTGCATTTTCAGCTATGCCAGTTTTTACGGAAACGGTCATAACTTCTTCGTTATTGATCCGCTTTACGCGATTCTTTTTCCTACGCGTCCGTAATTTAATTCTCCATCTTATGGAGTTGAAATCCAACATCCAACATAATAAATTTTGAGACTTCTAAGCCTTCGACTCATTACCTTTTTATCGAATTTTAACCCGTTTATGCATTTTATCAAACAAACATATTTGTTTGATCCTTATTTCACATGCACCACTTCAAATTAATGTTATCTACCATGTTAGGTTCTAATCACAAGTTTCTTACACCATTTAAACCCGTTTTCGCTCGTATGCTTATTTTGACCCGTTAAGGGTATTTAAGCACTTTAAAGCTTGAAATCGCTTTCATTCATTTCTAGCATCTTATTCCTACATTTCTTATCAAGTAATCTTCCACCACAACTATATGTGTGTTGGATTTAATGTGGATATCTATATGTTCCGATTTTTATGTGACAACTGGCAAATAACTGGTAATTCCGTACAATCTAATCACTATTTATATTTCTTAATCTCATGCATTTAGCGTAATTTAATTACGTAACTGTGTCGTATACTGGATAACAGTGTTAGGACAAGAAAACAAAGCTAAAACATATGTTGGTTTTCGTCGTATTGCGAAACCAAACAAACAATGTCCTAAAAGTGTTAGTAGAAAGTGATCTGTGCACTATTCTCGGTTACACTATTCATGCCAGCAAAACCGGGAAAACAGAACGAAACACTGAAAAACGACACGCGGATAACATAACTAAGTCCATTTACATAAGAAACCGCTAATGAGAAAACATATCTTGCAAAAATCTAGGATTTTCCGCTACACGCCCTAAATACTAAAACGTCTGTTTCGCTAAAAATATAACATTTTTAACTTGTCCGTATTAATAGTTAAGCATTTCTGGAACTTCGGAATGATGACAATTGATGACGTATACGCTAAAACACTTTGGGAATGTCATTGTAGGGTCCAAAATTATAAGCCTCCGGTATCATGTCGCTGTACATATAACTAGTCCATTATCGACCCAAAAACTAGTAAGCGGTATTTTCGCCACAAAACAACCAAACGAAGAAACTAGTGAACTAGTTAAGCATATTTTCGTACTCGGAATCACCTCATGCTTCGCTTGACGGTGGAATAACAACTTGCGACGAAGTATTGTCGGTACGACACAAAAGTGTCGTTAACTAGCCGACGCCTAGAGTCAAGTAAGCTAGACGTCCTCTCATTCCATAGTATTGGCCAACGGTAAATTAGTTGAGTCGGGAGAAGACATTAAAGGATGCACACTCAAACTTGGAGCACGAAAGTCCAATATCGACCTTTCACTCATTCAATTGGGTTATTACGACATAGTATTTAAAATAGACTAGTTATCCGACAATCGAGCCGAAAACACATGTCACGAGAAGATCATTCGCATCCCCTTCCCGATGGAGAACATTTGCTAGTACACGGGGAGAAACAAGACACGCCCTTACGAATCATCAGTTGCATGAAGGCTAAAAAAATGTTTGATAAAAGGATGCATCGCCTTTCTTGCTCATGTCGTTGACAAGAAGGCCGAGGAGCGCAAGGTGGAAGACATCCCTGTGGTAAGGGAATATCCCGAAGTCTTTCCAGAAGACTTGCCGGGACTGCCACCACAACGACAGGTGGAATTCCGCATCGATCTTGTGCCAGGAGCGGCACCGGTGGCGAAAGCTCCATATAGAGTCGCGCCCTCAGAGATGCAGGAATTATCTACTCAGCTCCAGGAGTTGCTTGACAAGGGATTTATCAGACCGAGTTTCTCACCTTGGGGAGCTCCGGTGCTATTTGTCAAGAAGAAGGACGGAACTTTTCGAATGTGCATCGATTACAAAGAACTAAACAAGCTAACTATCAAAAATCGGTATCCTCTACCGAGGATCGACGACTTGTTCGATCAGTTGCTAGGTTCCAGCTTCTATTCCAAAATTGATCTAAGATCCGGACACCATCAGCTGAGGATCAAAGAGGAAAGCATTCCTTTGACAACGTTCAGGACTCGCTATGGGCATTACGAGTTCCTTGTTATGCCTTTTGGTTTAACAAACCATCCCGCCGTGTTCATGGATTTAATGAACCGAGTATGTAAACCATACCTCGACAAGTTCGTGATCATATTCATTGATGAAATCTTAATATACTCACAAACCAAGGTGGAACCTGAACAACACTTGAGAACTATTCTGGAGCTGCTTAAGAAAGAACAATTGTATGCCAAGTTCTCAAAATGCGAATTTTGGATTCGCGACGTGCAATTTCTCGCTCATCTGCTGAACGAGAACGGAATACATGTTGACCCAGCTAAGATAGAAGCCATAAAGAACTGGAATGCCCCAAAGACCCCAACAGAAGTAATACAATTCCTGGGTTTAGCGGGATACTATCGAGGATTCATCAAGAATCTTTCTAAAATTCCTCAACCGCTAACCTCACTCACTCAATAGGATAAAAAGTTCGATTGGGGTGAAAAACAAGAAATGGCATTCCAAACACTCAAAGATAAGCTATGCCAAGCGCCAATCTTACACTCCCTGACGACACCGATGACTTTGTGGTGTATTGTGATGCATCGCACCAAGGCTTGAGTTGTGTATTAATGCAACGCGAAAAAGTCATCGCGTACGTGTCATGGCAGTTGAAAGTTCATGAAAAGAATTATACCACTCACGACCTAGAAGTGGGCGCAGTGGTGTTCGCATTAAAGATTTGGCGTCACCATCTCTATGGTACTAAGTGTACCATATTCACTGATCATAAAAGTCTTCAACATATATTCGACCAAAAGGAATTAAACATGTGCCAACGGCAATGGGTAGAATTGTTGAACGACTATGACTGCGAAATTAGGTACCATCCGGGAAAAGCAAGCGTTGTAGCGGATGCTTTGAGTCGTAAAGAAAGAGTCAAAATATTGCGGGTACAAGCTTTAGAGTTGACAATTCAAACAAACTTTACTACGCGTGTGCACGAGGTACAGCTAGAAGCTCTAAAGCCGGAGAACAATCAATCAGAATCCTTGCGAGGATTAGGGAAACAAATGGAAAAGAACAAGGATGACACTTTGTATTTCATGGGAAGAATCTGGATTCCTTATTTTGGTGGCCTACGAGACTTAGTGCTGGATGAAGCACACAAGTCCGGATATTCAATACACCAGGATCTGATAAGATGTATAAGGATCTAAAGGAGTATTATTGGTGGCCTAATCTCAAAGGAGATATTGCAACCTATGTTGGGAAATGACTAACTTGTGTGAAAGTCAGGGCCGAATATCAAAATCCATCTGGTTTATTACAACCCGAGATTCCCGTTTGGAAATAGGAACAAATATCAATGGATTTCATTACAGGACTCCCACGGACCTCTCGAGGTCATGACATGATTTGGGTTATCGTTGATCGATTAACCAAGTCAGCTCACTTCTTACCGATTCGTGAAAAAGACAGTACAGAGAAGTTGGCTGAGCATTATCTTAAAGAGATAATAGCACGTCATGGAGTGCCTATTTCAATAATCTCGGATCGGGATGGTCGCTTTGTGTCAAGGATTTGGCAATCCTTTCAATAATCGTTTGGGTCTCGTTTAGATCTAAGCACAGCATTCCATCCGCAAACCGATGGTCAAAGCGAACGAACCATCCAAACTTTGGAAGACATGCTTCGTGCCTATGTGATGGATTTGGGCGGAAATCAGGACACTCATTTACCTTTGGTAGAGTTCTCATATAATAACAGTTATCACACAAGCATTAAAGTAGCCCCATACGAAGCACTATACGGACGGAAGTGCCGATCGCCGCTGTGTTGGGCGGAAGTCGGAGACAAATAGCTCATTGGCCCTGAACTAGTCCAAGAGACTACTGACAAGATAGCAAAGATACGAGACCGTATCAAAGCGGCTCGTGACAGACAAAAGAGCTACGCGGACAAAAGACGTAAACCATTATCCTTCGAGGTTGGAAACAAAGTCTTACTGAAAGTCTCGCCTTGGAAAGGCGAGCTAGATTCGGGAAACGCGGAAAACTAAACCCGAGATACATTGGGCCATTTGAGATTCTAGAAAAGATCTGTACCGTCGCGTACAAGTTAAAACTGCCAGAAGAACTCAGTAACGTACACGACACATTTCATGTGTCGAATCTCAAGAAAAGTCCGACCGTCGAGACAGTTATCATCCCAGCGGATGAAATCCATGTAGACGACACGCTCCAGTTTACCGAAGGACCCATTGAGGTTATGGACCGGAAGGTCCACAAGACAAGGAGAAGTCGTATCAAACTAGTCAAGGTCCGCTGGAATTCACGTCACGGACCCGAGTACACATGGGAACGTGAAGATCAGATTAAGCAAAATATCCCCACCTGTTCGAGAAGACTCCTGCAAAGGATGACTCAACTTGAATTTCGGGACGAAATTCTTTTTAACAGGGAGAGAATGTGACAACTGGCAAATAACTGGTAATTCCGTACAATCTAATCACTATTTATATTTCTTAATCTCATGCATTTAGCGTAATTTAATTACGTAACTGTGTCGTATACTGGATAATAGTGTTAGGACAAGAAAACAAAGCTAAAACATATGTTGGTTTTCGTCGTATTGCGAAACCAAACAAACAATATCCTAAAAGTGTTAGTAGAAAGTGATGCGTGCACTATTCACGGTTACACTATTCATGCCAGCAAAACCGTGAAAACAGAACGAAACACTGAAAAACGACACGCTGATAACATAACTGAGTCTATTTACATAAGAAAACGCTAATGAGAAAACATATCTTGCAAAAATCTAGGACTTTCCGCTACAACGCCCTAAATACTAAAACGTCCGTTTCGCTAAAAATATAATATTTTTAACTTGTCCGTATTAATAATTAAGCATTTCTGGAACTTCGGAATGATGACAATTGATGACGTATATGCTAAAACACTTTGGGAATGTCATTGTAGTGTCCAAAATTATAAGCCTCCGGTATCATGTCGCTATACATATAACTAGTCCGTTATCGACCCGAAAAACTAGTAAGCGGTATTTTCGCCACAAAACAACCAAACAAAGAAACTAGTGAACTAGTTAAGCATATTTTCGGACTCAGAATCACCTCATGCTTCGCTTGACAGTGGAATAACAACTTGCGACGAAGTATTGTCGGTACGACACAAAAGTGTCGTTAACTAGCCGACGCCTAAACGGAAAGAATTTAAGGTATCAAAATACAACTTACACTAGTCTAGCGAACTAGTTAACCATATTTTGACGTCGCAAGTACCCTAAACAAACACCATAGCATCAATGGTAAATTAAAACCATAGCTTCCGGTACTATATTTCACCTTTCGTATATCACCCGATATCGAAACGACGAGCGAAATAGTGGTACTTTTATCATCCAAAATTAATAACCACTAAACTAATAAACCAATTAGACTTTGTTTAAAACCCTAAACTACTTTACTACCTTAATTAGCATACTTAAACAAATGACTAAAATATCTACAACATTAATAAAATGTCACATGTTTTATTTGTTTAAAAAAAAAAAGAAATATGGTATAACCACCATAACCCCCAATATGTTCGGCCATACCTCATTAAGACACACTAGGCATGATGATGTTAGGGCATGGCATGGATGATCACAATTTTGACTAAAAAAAAGGATTGCAAGATATAACAATTATCTTCATCACAAATTCCTATCTTTCTACAACACTTCTAGAAACCAAAAACCATTTTCCCCCCTCCACTCTCGGCCAAGTTAACCACCACCAACGTCACCATTTTTCAACTCTAAATATTATATTACAAAGCATCTATAAACTTTTTCAAGATGGCTTAAGAAGATTACAAGCTAGGAAGCATATTAGGAGCTTATTTCTCATATTTGGAAGCTTTATTTTCTTCTGGACATCACTCAAACTCTTGCAAAGTTGTAAGGCTCCTAAACACTCTATTTAAGTTCATTATCATGTATAGATTATGGAAGTACAAGTTAATCATCAAAAAGATTAATAAAAATCACACCAAAAACCCTAACCTCAAAGCTAATAAACACTAAATATAACTATATTATGTGTTGATTTATTAGATTTGTGATAGCTAGTTAGCATAATTTATGTTGATTATGTTAAAGTAAGTTGTTTTAAGTGGGTGATCTTTTTATGATTAATAATATAAATGATGATTTAAACATGGTAATGGTTAAATCTAAACAAGATCATCAACCTCTTGTTCCATGAACTTTACTACAACTAAAAAAAATGATTTATTACACATAAGTGACTTTTATAAATAATAACCACCAAGATTCTTGTTATGATCATCCTAAAAGTTTACTAAACAAAGTGGTTTAAAGAGGAGGTTTTAATTAGAAAATATAATGAAAATGGTGTCTTTAAGGTCCTAATAAATATGTGAAGATTTCATTATTTTTAACCAAGTTGTTAAAAATATACTTATAAAAGTTCATGGAAATAAAGAAGAAAAGAGCATGAATCACGCATGCAAAGTGGTGTAATGAAACTTGATTTGGAAATTGATTATGATTATAGGTTTAAACATGGTTTAAACGCGTTTTTATAACGTGGGAAACGTCATAGTTTAGGGGAAACTATGGCGAATTTTTCTAAAAATCTAATCACGATTAAAGAGGGGATTAAAGGGTGATTAACAATGTTAAACGCGATTAGTGGTCTTAAACGTCATTATGGAAACTTTGATGTGAATATTTAAAGTTTAAATATTTGAGAAGTTCTTATGAACTTAAACTTATTTTTACAAAAATAAATGGGTGAAAATATAACAATGTGTAAATATAATTTCTGGTAAGAAAAACTATATACTTTCGGAAACTTGCTAAGTGCTTGCAATGTGTGCTATGTATGTGTATGTATTAGATACCTATAGGGTGATCAAAATAAATACACGTATATGTTCCTACATGGTCCAAGAAATGCTAGTAAAATCAAATCGAACAATTAAATAAAATGGCCGAAATGGAAATACATAACACTTGATGACGACAATTTGGGCGTATCGACATCATAAACAAGTTACTACAATGTCGAGTCTAAAACTAACATATTTTTAGACACTAAAGCGAACGCATAACTAAGTGGTCAAAAACAAGAATCCGGAAAGTCGAAAACTATAAAAATTACCGAGTATTTTTCATGTGAAAAACGAACTTATTAAGTTATATGCTTGATGAATTTTTGGTAAAAATTGCAAGAGTATATTTCGGCTAGGCCCAAATTACTAAAACTAGGGCTAGGCCCAATGACAGTAAAACTAGGGCTAGGCCCAATGACATTAAAAACTAGGGCTAGGCCCAATGACAGTAAAACTAGGGCTAGGCCCAATGACATTAAAAACTAGGGCTAGGCCCATGATAGAAAACTAGGACTAGGCCCAATGACATTAAAAACTAGGGCTAGGCCCAATAACAAGAAAACTAGGGCTAGGCCCAATGACAGTAAAACTAGGGCTAGGCCCAATGACATTAAAAACTAGGGCTAGGCCCAATAACAAGAAAACTAGGGCTAGGCCCAATAACAATGAAACGTGGGATAAGCCCAATGACATAGGTTCGAAGTCGTTCGCATATAATTCAATACGTATAGAATACATGAATACACATAACAATCGAGCGAGTAAACTATCAACGCTCTAAAATAAAAAGTTGTTCCAAAGATGACAAACAAGAACATAATAAAGAATTCAAGATGAATAACTTGTACGAGATCCGAAAGACCTAGTGTCTAACGAGATTAGTACACATGTAGGTTATTGACACGTACGGACGCTCACTTCGATATCATATTACACGGAACACAAATTTGTGAGTTCATGTCTCTCCTTTCACTGTTTTCAATGTTTTGTTTTCCAAAAACATCGAGGGGAAATACATGCTAAAACTATTGGTATGTTAGTTATGGAGTACTAGATAACATGATCAATGTGCATAAGTAGGGAGGTAACATTAGTAACCATTAATCACTTAGTGACCAAGGTGCAAAAGGTGTAGATCTATTGGGCTTGAGGCACGCCCCACTCCTGGTTGGTATACCCTGGAGTGCTTTTGTGATCCCAATGATGACAAAGTGTTCTCGGTTTGGTTATTTGCTTATGGTACATTATGTCAGGGGGCTCGCTACCCACTGGTAGATCCTTAACAGACTCCATGAATGAATCAGAACATACCATGATTACAAGATAACATCTATGAGATTTCACATGATAACAAATACTGCATGAACTCGCTCAACTTTTTGTTGACTTTTTTAAAACTACATGTATTTCAGGAAACAGGTCTTGAGCCGGTGATTCACTATGGGATTCGGGAAAACAAATGACAACGATGGCCACTTTTGGAGGGTTTGTCTTTTATATCCCAACTTCGTATGGGTATATAGGGGACAAAACCTCACTATGTTTTATGTCAAAAACTATCTTTTGTTATGTGTAAATAACTTAGAACTATGCTATGTCAAACGTTGTTGAAAACTTGTAATCCTTTGTTGAAAACTATATATCTATGGCATCGTTGTTGGTTCATGTTGTTAATACATTTGGATGTAATGATTACCTTTCTTACGTCACACACAATACGCTTCCGCTACTAGCACGGTGTGACATTTTACCCCTCGGATTATCATTTTACGGCAAAGACTCATATATGGTAATTCGACCCAAGAATTTACATCTTTCACTATCTATACTTATTCTAAGCATTTATTTAATCATAAAACTCGTTTCCGAACCAACTTTAAGGGTCGTTCGTCCGAATTAGCTTACAAGGGCAATTTGGTCAATTTTCATCCTTCTTTTACTACAAAGGACCTTTAAATACTTGTTTGATCCAAAATCCGACCTTTTAACTATAATCTTGTTTATAAACCCATGTGCTTCTAAAACACTATAATCATAACTCAACTTATTCGGTTTACCTAAAAGATAACCGAATATCTATATTTTAACCTTGTCTAACTCTTTTAGAACTCAAAATTCTACATGATGAGGTGTGTTATTATACATACCTGGCTCGGATCAATATATTGACTCGTTTCAATACCTTGCCTTAGTGGCTGCTAAGTAGTAGCGATGTAAACATCCATGTGCTATTTATTCCCTAAAATCATACAACTCGACAACCCATTAGTCGATATTGTCAAAGGGTGATAATTTCACCTTTTGACCCGTTTGGTCTAAATGACCAATTATATTAGCGAGATGACATTTATTACCACCTCGTATATATGACTCTCTCCGATTTACACCGTGCGGTCATTTTACTTATAATTCCATTTCTTAACACTTTTTTTGGCCTATTATGGCTTACGTCATAATTGTTTTTCAAAACTAACGGTTATGGTCAACGTGTGACCAAATTACCATTTTGCCCTTATTGGTTATCATGATTTACCTTATATGGTAACCATTAAAAGTACACGTTTCATTCGTCATAATATCATCGAATTACCGATTTAACTCATTTTTAGCCATCACTATGGTTTCTCATCATATTTGATTATCTTGTTCCGTACGACTACACGCCAGAACACCATATCTCGATTAGGTATTTGTCTTTTACGTAATTAATACGACAAAAGGATATTCTAAAATATATGACTAGTGGAAGATATACTTACCTTGCATCCATGCCACGCTTTTCTTTCCGTACTCGCTCTGTTTGACCCGCTTCATCCACAAGCTTCCACCTAGCTTGTTAGGCGTCAAACTATCATCATATTTCATAAGATGGTTAATTTAGTCATTGTTAATCATAACTATTCCATCCTACGTATTTTTCTATCAAAATTATCATTCGATCTTATTAATGGTCGGTTTGACTACTAAAAGTCAAACGCCCATTAGCATATAAAAGGCACATTCAAGTTCGACAACTAGTTTAAGCATTCCAATAATTACCCGGTAGGTGTTATTTTTAGGCCCCCGTTTTAACTAAAGTTCTAACTAAGTCCATTGTGTTTTCAACACTTCAACTAGCTCAAGCGATTATCAAAACTAGTTTGTTCATTCGTTTCGCAAGAACTAAGGGTCTCTCATATACGAGCGAAAACCCGTTTCATCCTTATCACTAGCATTCATCCAAACATTTAATAAAATCAAGTTCTACCTATCAATTAGTAGATAACATGATCTCATACACTTAGTTACATGAACATGGCTACCAAATTTCATCATAACATTCAAAACCCATTTCAATCATGTATGAACAAGTACCTAAATCGCGTAATTTGTTTGAGTGCCTTGTTTCCATTATCAAATATGATGATTTTAAACATAAACTTATCATCATCTTCACTATTATATCAAAACCCACTTCCTAGTTTATTTGTTAATCACATACAAGTAATATTACTTCAAGTTCTTCATAATTTCATGGGAAAATGCCATTAAAATGTAATCAACTTTGTCTAATGTTTCAAGTAAGTCACCTAAACTTTTTTTGTCTTTGTAAAGTAACTAGACTTTAGATAAGTGTTTTAATAGTGTGTAATTACCAGGTCATCATGTTTTCATCCTACTTTTTTAGTTTTTATAATATATTTTGCTAACTCACTCTTTTTTTTCATCTCCTTCGCCAAGGCTCACCATCTTCATTGTAGCCACCAAGGATCATCACAGCCACCATCGATTTTCATTACTGTCGGCAATGCGTCAAAACTTCAATACTATTTTCAACCATCTTCAGATCTGAGAAGTGATGGCGACGATGATGAACGGAGGTTAGACGGTGATTTATAACTGAAAGTTACAGATTCAAGCAGGTCTTACACGATAACAAAAGACCGATGTTATCAGTCGCATAAAGAGAGAGTGATACAAAGAAGTTTCTAATCTGAAATGGTGTTGAATCATATGACTTGTCGCTAAATCAAGCACTGCTTTAGTATTTGGTTTGTCACTAAATAAAAGGATGGAGGTCAATTGAAGTTTGCTTCGAACCAGTTTGAGACGATGGAGACCAAACTTTGGTCATCTTTGATCAATTTAATATTGAGTGGCTACAAATTGGGTGAAATTTGGATACAGGAGTAGAGTTTTGTGAATGTGGTGAAAAAGAAAATATTTTTATTAAACCAAATGAAAAAATATCATTAACTAAATACTAAAGCAGGGGATTGAACCGTCCTCTGAAACAAAATGAGGTTCGACAGATGCTAAAAAATAATAATCTCAGTTTATGTGTTATCTTAGAGTCTCATGTGGGAATGGATAATCTTCAGAAGGTTTGTAATGATGTGTTCAGGAGATGGGATTGGACTTCGAATGGGGGATGTTGTAATAAAGGGGCTCGGATTATTTTGGGTTGGGATCCGGTGAAGATGGATGTTATGGTGATTGCTCAAGCGGCTCAAATTTTACATATCCAGGTCACGAATAAAGCTGATAATAGTAAGTTTTTTTGTTCTTTGGTGTATGCAGCAAATTATTACGTTTCTAGAAGGGAATTATGGCACAATATGCGTGTGCATAAGGGTATGGTTCACGATAAGCCTTGGGTTATTATGGGAGATTTCAACTCAGCTTTGAACCTGGAGGATAAGTCTATCGGTAGCTCTTCTATATCTCCTGGTATGCGAGATTTCAAAGAATGTGTTGAGGAGATTGAGGTTTTTGATATAAACCGATCGGGCCTTCATTTCACATGGAGTCAAAAACCCAAAAAAGGAGTAGGATTGCTTAAAAAGATTGATAGAATTATGGGGAATGCTCCGTTTGTTAGTGCTTTTCCAGAGTATGTTGCCATTTTTAGACCGTATGGAGTATCGGATCATTGTCAGTGTGTTTTGAAGCTGGTTTCGCATGGAAAGCCAAAGCCAAGACCTTTCAAGTTTGCTAATTTCTTGGTATATAAGCCGAAATTCTTAGATATTGTAAAGACTAATTGGGATATTCAGATTAATGGGGTGCACCAGTTCCGCGTAATTAAAAAGTTAAAAAATCTGAAGTCTCTGCTTCGTGGTCTTTTGTTTCAGCAGGGGAACCTTCACCAGAAGGTTAGTATTCTTCGTGGGGAACTTGAGGCTATCCAAAAAGATATTGATAGGGATCCTTTGAATGATATGCTGCGAAGTCAAGAAGCCGCTGTGCTCCGGGACTTCCAGGAAGCATCTCTTGATGAGGAGAGGTTCCTTAAACAGAAATCTAAAGTTGACTGGCTCAGAGCGGGAGATGCCAATACGGCCTACTTTCATACGGCACTAAAATGTAAGAACCACATAAACCGCATTGAGGTAGTCTATGACTCGAGTGGAGATATTTTTGAGGGGGGTGGGGTGGCTACGGCGTTTGTCAAGCATTATGAGCAGTTTCTAGGGTGTGAAGGGCAAGTGTCAATGTCTCCTTCGCCTGATATTTTTTCAAATAAATTGAGTCCAGAAACTGCTAATAATATGGTTCGTCCTGTTACTTTGGAAGAAATAAAATCAGCTATGTTCTCTATTGGTAGTGATAAAGCTCCAGGCCCAGACGGGTACACGGCGGCTTTTTTCAAGAGGTCTTGGCATATAGTGGGGAGCGAAATTTCGGAAGCTATTCTTGATTTCTTTAATTCGGGGAAACTGCTCCAGCAAATTAATCATACTTTAGTAGTTCTGGTTCCAAAAGTGGCAGCTCCTTCAAGAGTTACAGACTACCGGCCTATATCCTGTTGTAATGTTATTTTTAAATGTATCAGTAAGGTGCTGGTGGATAGGTTGAAGGGTTCGTTGAGCGGGGTAGTTAGTATTAACCAATCTGCTTTTGTTCCGGGCCGGAAAATATCGGACAACATCCTTCTTACTCAGGAGTTGATGCATAATTACCATCGAGATTTTGGTCCCCCGAGATGTGCTTTCAAAGTGGACATCCAGAAAGCGTACGACACAGTTGAATGGAGCTTTCTTAAAAAGGTCCTGCTGGGTTTTGGTTTTAATGGTACTATGGTAAATTGGATAATGTTGTGCGTGTCTACAGCCTCTTATTCGATCTGTGTGAATGGGAATATTCATGGGTACTTTAAAGGCAAACGGGGTTTAAGACAAGGGGATTCCCTATCGCCCTATCTGTTTACTTTGGTGATGGAAGTTTTGACAAGTATTCTGCATCAGACAACAAGAATTGATTCGTCGTTCCGGTTCCATAATAAATGTGAGAAGCAGAATGTTGTTAACCTTTGTTTTGCAGATAATCTTTTTCTATTTGCTAGGGGTGATGTGGCTTCGGCTAAGTGTATTATGGATTCTCTCACAAAATTTACTCAAATATCAGGCTTAGTTCCTAGTCCCCATAAGAGTACAGGTTTCTTTTGCAACGTTCCTAATCATGTTAAAAGAGAAATTCTGAACATTATGCCTTTTATGGAGGGTTCGCTTCCCGTGAGATACTTGGGTGTTCCTCTTGTTTCTTCTAGACTATTATACAAGGATTGTAGTATCCTTGTGGAACGTCTTGATCAGAGAATCAATAACTGGAAGAATAAAATGCTGTCTTTTGCTGGCAGATTGCAGTTGATTATATCGGTGCTCTCAGCTCTTCATGTGTACTGGTCTTCAGTTTTTATTCTTCCAGCTAGAGTGGTTAAGGAAATGGAATCGAAAATGCGGAATTTTTTATGGGCCCAATCCACCTCTAAAAGTGGTAGAGCGAAAGTGTCTTGGAAGTCGGTTTGTGTTCCAAAGCATGAGGGAGGTTTAGGCATTCGTCGGATCGAGGATGTAAATAAGTCGCTCATGGTTTTGCATATTTGGAGCATTCTTTGTAATCGCAATTCGCTTTGGGTGGCTTGGATCCAGTCCTATTGGCTTAAAGGCCGTAATTTTTGGGACCACAAGATGCCGGCTAGTTGTTGTTGGAGCTGGAAGAAGATGGTTCAAATTCGTCCCTTGATTCGGCAACATATATGGTCAAAAATTGGTAATGGGAACCGTACTTCAGCTTGCTTTGACTGGTGGAGTGATATTGGTCCGCTATGCAATGTCCTCTCACCTAGAGTAATAACTAGGGAGGGTTTTTCGCTAAAAGATTCAGTTGCTGATGTTTACTCGAATGGTTCGTGGCTTTGGCCAGATGCTTGGAAAGATACATATCCGGTACTTATTCAATTGGATCAGATGCATCGAAATTTAAATGCTCAAGATAAGTTACTTTGGAAAGATGGAGATCACTTGTCTGAACACTCTTCGGCTACGGTTTGGGAGTCCATTCGTTCTAGGGACCAGGAGATGAATTGGGTGAGTATCATCTGGTTTTCTCAGTGTATTCCGCGCCATGCGTTTTTGATGTGGCTTATTATGCAACGCAAGTTATTGACACAAGACAAAATCTTGCAATGGAGTCATTCAAGGAGGAAGAACATGAACATGATGTGCTGTTTTTTGTGCTATGAGAATGTTGATTCGCATGATCACCTCTTTTTTGAATGCAAATTTTCCTCGCAAATCTGGTGTATGGTTCGATCTAGAGTAGGCATGGAAAATGTTGACACTAAGTGGAGTGTTATTGTCGACTGGCTTGGATATCGTTCTCGGTCTAAATCGGCAAGGAATCTGGTATGTAGATTGCTGGTTGCGGCTCTGGCTTACGTGGTTTGGCAGGAGAGGAACAATAGACTTTTCAGGAATCATGCAAGGCCGCCGGATACCATTAGTCAGATTGTGCTAGAAAATGTTCTGTACAAGTTGATGGGACTTAGATTCAAGAACACAGCTAGAGTTCGTGAATTGCTGGAGAAATGGGATATTAACGGAGCGGACCTAATGGTGGAGCCTGGTTAAACCTTCTGTTTTTGAGTTGGGTCTGTCTAGATAGTAGTCTAGTGGTTGATGTGTTTGTTTTTTGCTTGGTTGTCCTTTGTTTTTTCTTTGTTCCACTTTCATGAGGGTGTGTCTCATGATTGAACTAGTAAGGATATCTCCTTACTACTTGTTTCTTTTTACTGTGAATATATAGAATCACCGGGGTAACTCTTTACCCAAAAAAAATATCATTAACTATTTTCCACATCATATTAAAGATTATAAAAAAATGATAATACCTGACACATCATCATGGTAACCTGTTAACCTGATAATTACATACTATTAGAACATTAAATGAAATTTTAATGACTTTAAAGAGACAAAAAATGTTTTAGTGACTTAATTGGAACAGTTGGCAAACTTGGTTACATTTCTATAAAGTTACCCCTAATTTCATCATATCTAACAAAATTAAACATGCATATACATTCAATTTCGACTTTGGATCATAACCCAACCATCTATTTGCAAGTAATCTACTTGTCTCGAATTTCAACTTTAACAAATCTAGGTTTTGTGACATACCTTATGATCCCCACGACTTGGTGATCGTTTATACGTGTTCATGCATTTTATTTGAGCTGGATTTGACCTTCAATTTGTTGTTTTTTGTTGAAGTTAGGGTTTGGGCTCCAAGGAGCTCCTCCTGGTCGATCTCCACACACACACTCTATGTGTGTGTTGTGTTATATTTTATTTTTTTTATAATATATCTTTCAAGTTATCCAACTTTGGTCCCTCATGTTTGGTTAGTTATTAAGTAGGCCACAACCTAATTATTTCTAACACTATTCCCACTTATTAACTAGGTTAAATATTTCTAGTTAACTTAGTGGGTTCGGGGAAATTATGACTCAGTTTATTTTAAGTCCCGTTAATTCAGGTTTCTTATAAACTTTATTTCCTCAAAACCACTTATTCACGTTTTATTAAATATTAGGTTTATTTATTTTAAATCCTAATATTTACCGGGTTACCTTTACCGCTAACAGTATTTTACCCGTGTATTTGTATTAACGGGGTTTGATTACCAAACCCGTTTTCGGGGTGTTACAAGTCTACCCCCCTTAAAGAGGTTTCGTCCTCGAAATCTTTTCTCACATAATTCATCGAGTTTAACTCCATGCATTTGGTCTCGATAATCAATTGAGCATTACTCATATTTTAACCAATTGTGAGGATTACCAGAAAAGTATGAAAATATCTTTTTGGTCACTAATCATCTATGTATCTCATACAGCATAATGCAACTTGAAATAACGTAATCTTGTTATTTCCACTAGTTTAATTAACTTAGCAATATTCATCACTCGGTCTAATGTGATTCTACTTCACATTACACTTCTTGACCGCGATCATGTCACGTTCCGCCAAATTTTATATCAACTTTTTATTTTCAAAAATATCACTTTTCGAATGTATCTTCTTGCACCTATCAGTGTCAAGACTTATATCTTTCATGCTTACTATTTATACGTCTATCAGAATTCGTGTTTGTTAAAACGTTATTTCTTACCAAAACCGAAGTTTTAGTTTAACATCTTCTCTTTAACCTTTGTCAATTATTCGTATCAGGATGTTGACAGTCCATACTTTATTCTTTTACAGTCTTAGTTTTATGCGGGGATTCTTAATTTATTCCCTCGCCTTGCCTAGTTAACCCGTAGGTTTTATCACTTAGCCTATGGGCTATTTTATTAGACCTTCACCTCTTTAAGGCGAGGTCCTTATAATCTATTTCTTTCTAGTCATGACTCGTGGGTCGTTTTAGTCTCGTAGACCTTTCCATTGTTTATAACTCTAAAGGTTAGGTTGACCCCGTAGTTCATTCCTTACTCATGTCGTTCTTAAAATACATGTTCGGTGTCAAGGCACCCTGTTTTTGTTTGAAGAGTCATTTATTTTTCGACTTGGTATTTTCTTTGACCTTGACCGTAGTCTAAGGTTACATTCGTTTCCTTTCGGACAAATTTTCCGACTTTATGACTTCTCACGTCATTTATGCGTCGGTTTATCTTATGCTCACCATTATCCAGTTTGCATACATTCGTATTTGATTATGTCCCATTACCGGGCTCATTATTCTTTTGCTTTTAACGCTACCATTATCCCGCTTGCGTTTACTCGTGTCGTCCGGTCATGATATTATATTCGACCCGTTCAACTTTAAAATAGTTGAACATAATTTATTCAAAAATTCCATTTACATTATCTTGTCGTTTTTTTTAGTTATGACTCAAAGCCCGAGTCTTTTAACTTTCCATCCGAGTTCCCGTTTCTCGGTCTACGCATGTGTTTAATTCTTACCCATCAATCGGGTGTTTAACCGAAGTCGTTATTATCGCAACCTTCCCGGTATGCATTAAGACCTCGCTTTATTTCATTTTTTTTATATTCTGACTTTGTCCTCAAGTTTGACGTTTTACAAAAACGGCCCGTTAAGAGACATATTTGCATTCTCCGGGTTCGAGTGTAAGTACACCCCCTCCCATTGCATATCTTAATCATTTTACATGTTTGGATTCTCCGGGTTCGAGTGCAAGTACACTCCCTCTGTAACAACTCTCACTAAAATTATTACTTATTATGTTAATTGTCCAATAAGGAAACCCTAATTGAGAAACCCAAGTAATTCTACATAAACCCTAAAATTTTCAGAACAATCAGAATCAGGATCAGGATCAGGGCCCCTAAAACTCAAAGGGGGTAAACCCTAATTGACGATTATCTTCACAATTCGTTGTAGAATGAGAATTTCGTTGATTCGCTGACTCACCCAGGCTACAAACACACAAGGCAACCCTATGCTAGAAGTGAACCCGTCGCGACACGCGACAGGACTAGTGGTCCCTGTCGCGACACGCGGGGGAAACCATTTTCCAGATATAAATAGAGGGGGTTGGCACTTGAATTCTGATGTTCGTTCGACGTTCAAATTCCAATTATACGCTGAGATATCGTTTAATTACTACAAACACACACGAATCACTAAACGCTGCCGCGATAAACAGGGTAATAACTCGATCGCTATTACGATTCAAGGTCCGATCGATTGAAACTATCCAACGAATGTTTAAGTGCTGCTCAAATTGGGTTTATACTTTGTCATTCGTTGTTAATTCGATGGATGTTTAAGTATCGCACTTTGTCATTTGTTGTGAGGGTTTAATCTCGTGAATTGCCGTAAATGTTGTATTAGTTACTAACCCAGTTCGTGTGCATTGTTATTTAAATTAGGTAAAACAGGCTAATCAGTAGACTAAACTCCGCCCACATAAATCTGCAATGTGAGTCATTCTCTTTTTACCAAACTTGCTTTCAAAATCATGTTTGTTTTCAAAGTTATAATTACAGGGATTAAGTTTTTGTAGTCTTCATTACAGCCGGTATGTGGGGTTTTGTATACATTACTTGTTATCCATCACCATTTGACAACGAGATAGCCAAGGGGTGATATGACCATAGTCACAGTCACAGACACCGTTGGACAACGAGATAGCCAATGGGTGGTCGAGTGACAAATACCGTGGGTATATGGTTGACATGTAGAAACATTGTAATCGCTCTTAATACTGTAAATTATAAAAAAAAAGTATCGTTTTAGACAAAATGAATGATTCACTCAGTATTTCCCCGCTGACAAAACCTTTTTCAAACATGTTTCAGGTGATCTGTTGTGATCCAGGAAAAGTGCCGTGAAGCACTACAAGCTTAAGGAAGTGGCTCAAAATAAATAAATAAAGAAACATGTTTTGTAAAGTAAAGATTTCCCAGTGAAATCACTTTATTGTAAATTACAGGGTTTTATCCCTAAATTATGTAATGAAGTAAACGAGCATTTTTATTAAAAAGATCATGTATTAAAGACTTCCGCTGTCGCCTAAATTAAATACCACGGGGTTCCTGTTCCGCGGCTCTTGACCGGGTCAAACCGGGGCTAGGGCCGTGACAGGAAAAGGTGGTATCAGAGCCACTGATTTAAGCCAATTAAGTATTCAGCAAAATACTTAATTTTACTAATTGTCATTTTGTGATTATATGTTTTATTATTATTATTTGAATATTTGTGTACAGTATGAGTAAACAAAGACTTTCGGACATCTATCGTCAATTAGATAATACACCAAAAGATAAAAGATCATCATCCTCAAAACACTCTATAGATACTGGAGAAGGAATATTTGTCCGTAAAGCACAGTTTAAGAAGCCACTTTCTCCCAGTAAAAGAAGTTTGATTATTAGGAAAAGTCAGGAGAAAGGAAAGAAATCACAACCAAAGGAAGTGAGATTTAATCAGGAAACCCAGAAAATAGGCAAAAATCCACCATGGGAAGACAAATTAGATGAAAAATGGGCAGATCTTTATATGTTAGCCACGGTAGCAGTAAATACCAACCTTTAAAAAACTATCAGTACCCTGAACCAGTATTGTTAGGGCTGGATTTTACTGTAGGTGATCCTTACACATGATCCTAACCAGTGATCCTTCTTTCTTTGGCAGACAGTGATCCTCAGCAGAACTTCAGGATCAGGATCATGGGACATTATGGTGATCCTCATACTAACGGCTACTTCCATTCAATACAATATTGCTTTGCAGGAACATCTAGCAGGATATGCTCTAGACATCGTGATCCAGGAACGCGTCTTCACAAATATGGCAAGAGCTTAATCGAAGAAAGACGTTGCACAGGATATGGAAACTAGGCTTGATTCATGGGCAGCAATTTAGGCTAGATTGTCTTTATTTCTAAAGGGGTAATGAGCTGATATTTAGTCATTTTACCTAAAATAAGTCACCCACACATGTATAAATACCCATCTTCCTCATTCGGAAGAACACACACGACATACGACACAACTCTCGAACACTTAGACACTCAGTGATCCTTGTACTCAGCTCATTATCATCCGAAGTTGTAACTACATTTTTATTATATTGAAATTGGTGATCGGTAGTTGCCATCACCCGAGGTTTTTTATGCCGGAGATCATACATTGATCAAGGGCTTTTTCCTCGTATAAATCATTGTGTCTTTGTATCTTTATCACAGAAGTGATCCTTTACTTTCATAGCTAACCAAGCATCATACCCCGTTTACATAAAGTTTGGTTACATTATCCTTGTGTGATTTTTGACCAAAACAGTTTGGCGCCCACCGTGGGGCGATTGGTGCTTCATTCATAAGAAAATCTTTTGTTCGAAATCATTTCAAAGAGTTCCATGGCTTCATCATTGAAGAACACGTCCACGGCGATGTCTGCGGTCACCTCATCACAGATCACCTTGCCTCCTCCACCGGCAGGATCTCAGAAAAATACTGAAAAGAGATCAACTCCCACTTTTTCTAAGCCTCTATCTTCTTCTGCTATGAATTCTTCTATTCCCAGTACTAGTGATGTATTTGCTTTGATTTTGCAGATGAAGGATCGTATGCAGCGGCAAGATGAAACTAACGAAAGGATCCTCAGGGAAATTGGAGATCTCAAAAGACAAAAGAAAGCGGCAGAGGATCATTCTCCACTGATGCCCAAATCCTTGAGCTTCGATACTCCAACGATCACTTCCCAGCCATCAGGGATCCCGGACGTACAAATCATAGGGGAGTCAAGAGGATCACGTCTCAACTCGGCAGCAATGACTCAGACATCAGATTCACATTTTCAGCCAATAGGATCCTATCCTCAATACATGGGATCCTTCATGAATCCGGGAGCCTATCCGGGGGCACAGCAGTTTCAAGGATCCTACTTTGTTCCAGGATCATTCCAGGGCCAAGGATCCTCCTTTGTTCTAGGATCATCCCAGGTTCAAGGATCCTCCTTTGTTCCAGGATCATCCCAGGTTCAAGGATCCTCCTTTGTTCCAGGATCATCCCAGGTTCAAGGATCCTCCTTCGTTCCAGGATCGTCCCAGACACCAGGATCCTTACAGATGCCAGGATCCCTAAAAAGTTTGCAAACAGGAAGTCTAGATGTCCATCAAGGGGACTTCATTCCAATGCAGACCATTGCTTCCACTGGCCCCTCCGTTGTTCCAGAACTCCAGCAATATGGATTCCCTAACTTGAACCCAATGAGAGGTAACACTTTAAATAATTATCCTACTACTAACCTTGGATTCATGCAGGATACAGGTACCAATCATGCTATGGCCAGGGAATTACAGAAACTAAAGGACATGATCTCAAGTGTTCCAGGGGTAGTCAAGCCTATCCCAGAGATTGCAGATGGAAGCCACAAGGTATCTCGCTTTGCACCACCAATCTGTGATGCAGAGGTGCCCAAAAGGTTCCATATCCCTACCATGAAGCTGTATGATGGCACAACGGATCCAGAGGAGCATATAGCACAATACAGGGAAAGGATGGAAATCAATCCTATCCCAGAAAAGTTGAAGGAAGCATGCCTATGTAAAGGATTTGGATCCACTCTAACTGGATCAGCTCTTAAGTGGCTGCTAAGTCTTCCCCCTTACTCTATTACTTCATTTGCTAATTTAGTTAATTTATTCAATAACCAATTCTCTTGTAGTAGAAAATTTGAAAAATTAACTAGCGATTTGTACAGGATAACTCAAAATAATAATGAATCATTAAGGGATTATATAACTAAATTTAGTAAAGAATCCTTGGACATTCCCAACTTGGATATGGCTACGGCTGTTGAAGCCTTCAAAATGGGACTGCTTAAGGATTCATTATTCTATGATGATCTTGTTATGACACCATGCAGGAATTTAGATGAGGTAAGAACTCGAGCACTCAGGTTTATCCGGCTAGAGGATGACAAAAGGATCCAGGAGAGACAAGTAGGATCCTCAAAACAAGATAAGCAAGGATCCTCCTTCAAAAACAACAAGTTCAAATCCTACCATAGAAACGAGAACAAGAATGTGCAAGCTGTCGACCAAGAAGAGGATGATGAAGAATATCCTCCCATCTCAGAATATTGTTTTTCCGTTGATAATCATGAACTAATCCTTGCAATGCAGAATCTAGGTGAAAAGGCTAGGTGGCCCAGGAAGAATGATAAACCATCCGGGACTAAAGACAAGTCCAAATGGTGTGCATACCATGAGGATTTCGGGCACCTAACTGAAGATTGCATAGCCTTAAGAAAAGAAATTGGATACCTGCTAAGCAAGGGGCATCTAAAAGAATTGTTGGGGAGAAAAAAGCAAAGGACCCAGGATCCTGAAAGGATCCCTGAAAAGGCTCCAGCACCTCCGGCAAACGCACAAGTGATTAACTTCATATCCGGAGGATCAGACATTTGTGGTACATCCTTCTCAGCGGCCAAAAGACATTGTTAGGGCTGGATTTTTATAGGTGATCCTTACACATGATCCTAACCAGTGATCCTTGTTTCTTTGGCAGACAGTGATCCTCAGCAGAACTTCAGGATCAGGATCATGGGACATTATGGTGATCCTCATACTAACGGCTACTTCCACTCAATACAATATTGTTTTGCAGGAACATCTAGCAGGATATGCTCTAGACATCATGATCCAGGAACGCGTCTTCACAAATATGGCAAGAGCTTAATCGAAGAAAGACGTTGCACAGGATATGGAAACTAGGCTTGATTTATGGGCAGCAATTTAGGCTAGATTGTCTTTATTTCTAAAGGGGTAATGAGCTGATATTTAGTCATTTTACCTAAAATAGGTCACCCACACATGTATAAGTACCACTCTTCTTCATTCGGAAGAACACACACGACATACGACACAACTCTCGAACACTTAGACACTCAGTGATCCTTGTACTTAGCTCATTATCATCCGAAGTTGTAACTACATTTTTATTATATTGAAATTGGTGATCGGTAGTTGCCATCACCCGAGGTTTTTTATGCCGGAGATCATACATTGATCAAGGGCTTTTTCCTCGTATAAATCATTGTGTCTTTGTATCTTTATCACAGAAGTGATCCTTTATTTTCATAGCTAACCAAGCATCATACCCCGTTTACATAAAGTTTGGTTACATTATCCTTGTGTGATTTTTGACCAAAACAGTTTGGCGCCCACCGTGGGGCAATTGGTGCTTCATTCATAAGAAAATCTTTTGTTCGAAATCATTTCGAAGTGTTACATGGCTTCATCATTGAAGAACACGTCCACGGCGATGTCTGCGGTCACCTCATCACAGATCACCTTGCCTCCTCCACCGGCAGGATCTCAGAAAAATACTGAGAAGAGATCAACTCCCACTTTCTCTAAACCTCTATCTTCTTCTGCTATGAATTCTTCTATTCCCAGTACTAGTGATGTATTTGCTTTAATTTTGCAGATGAAGGATCGTATGCAACGGCAAGATGAAACTAACGAAAGGATCCTCAGGGAAATTGGAGATCTCAAAAGACAAAAGAAAGCAGCAGAGGATCACTCTCCACTGATGCCCAAATCTTTGAGCTTCGATACTCCAATAATCACTTCCCAGTCATCAGGGATCCCGGACGTTCAAATCCTAGGGGAGTCAAGAGGATCACGTCTCAACTCGGCAGCAATGACTCAGACATCAGATTCACATTTTCAGCCAATAGGATCCTATCCTCAGTACATGGGATCCTTCATGAATCCGGGAGCCTATCCGAGGGCACATCATTTTCAAGGATCCTACTTTATTCCAGGATCATTCCAGGGCCAAGGATCCTCCTTTGTTCCAGGATCATCCCAGGTTCAAGGATCCTCCTTCGTTCCAGGATCATCCCAGATACCAGGATCCTTACAGATGCCAGGATCCCTAAAAAGTTTGCAAACAGGGAGTCTAGATGTCCATCAAGGGGACTTCATTCCAATGCAGACCATTGCTTCCACTGGTCCCTCCGTTGTTCCAGAATCCCAGCAATATGGATTCCCTAACCTGAACCCAATGGGAGGTAACACTTTAAATAATTATCCTATCACTAACCATGGATTCATGCAGGATACAGGTACCAACCATGCTATGGCCAGGGAATTACAGAAACTAAAGGACATGATCTCAAGTGTTCCAGGGGTAGTCAAGCCTATCCCAGAGATTGCAGATGGAAGCCACAAGGTATCTCGCTTTGCACCACCAATTTGTGATGCAGAGGTACCCAAAAGGTTCCATATCCCTACCATGAAGCTGTATGATGGCACAACGGATCCAGAGGAACATATAGCACAATACAGGGAAAGGATGGAAATCAATCCTATCCCAGAAAAATTGAAAGAAGCATGCCTATGTAAAGGATTTGGATCCACTCTAACTGGATCAGCTCTTAAGTGGCTGCTAAGTCTTCCCCCTTACTCTATTACTTCATTTGCTAATTTAGTTAATTTATTCAATAACCAATTCTCTTGTAGTAGAAAATTTGAAAAATTAACTAGTGATTTGTACAGGATAACTCAAAATCATAACGAATCATTAAGAGATTATATAACTAAATTTAGTAAAGAATCCTTGGACATTCCCAACTTGGATATGGCTACGGCTGTTGAAGCCTTCAAAATGGGACTGCTTAAGGATTCATTATTCTATGATGATCTTGTTATGACACCATGCAGGAATTTAGATGAAGTAAGAACTCGAGCACTCAGGTTTATCCGGCTAGAGGATGACAAGAGGATCCAGGAGAGACAAGTAGGATCCTCAAAACAAGATAAGCAAGGATCCTCCTTCAAAAACAACAAGTTCAAATCCTACCATAGAAACGAGAACAAGAATGTGCATGCTGTCGACCAAGAAGAGGATGATGAAGAATATCCTCCAATCTCAGAATATTGTTTTTCCGTTGATAATCATGAACTAATCCTTGCAATGCAGAATCTAGGTGAAAAGGCTAGGTGGCCCAGGAAGAATGATAAACCATCCGGGACTAAAGACAAGTCCAAATGGTGTGCATACCATGAGGATTTCGGGCATCTAACTGAAGATTGCATAGCCTTAAGAAAAGAAATTGGATACCTGCTAAGCAAGGGGCATCTAAAAGAATTATTGGGGAGAAAAAAGCAAAGGACCCAGGATCCTGAAAGGATCCCTGAAAAGGCTCCAGCACCTCCGGCAGACGCACAAGTGATTAACTTTATATCCGGAGGATCAGACATTTGTGGTACATCCTTTTCAGCGGCCAAAAGACATGCAAAAGAATCAAAAATGGATAATGGAGAAAGGCCTATTAGAACCTCAAGCGTCTCAGAAGGGAAGATGATAACGTTTGATGAGAATGATCGCATTAACATTCAGGATCCTCACCATGATAGTTTAGTGATCACTCTCTTTATCTCTAACCATTTTATCCGCAGGATCCTTATTGACGGAGGGAGCTCAGTGAACATTATCCAGCTTGATGTCTTGAAAAAGATGGGAATCCCAGAATCAGACATCACACCCAGATCCTCCGTGCTTGTAGGATTCAGTGGGGAAATGAAGAAAACTCTGGGGGACATCAAACTCCCAATCTACGTGGAAGGATTACATAATTACCAAAAATTTTGTGTTATTGACTGTTTATCTTGTTGCAACGTTATCCTTGGCAGGCCTTGGATACATGA